>NC_039280.1:10836188-11136188 GCF_003368295.1 Carassius auratus
AGCATTCGCGCGCTAATCTCCTCGGTTATTTGTGTGGTGTATAATAAAAAGCGCTTATCCCGCGTTCTGGCCGCAGGGCGGGATTTTTCCCACAAATAAACTGCTCAGCACATAACCAGGTGTCCCGGACGTTATTGAAAAAAAAAAAAAAACGAAACTGACTGAAATTAAAAAGGCGAAAAGTTAAATGAAATGAAGAGTTCAATTGGGAAGAGATGAAGAATGAATAGAAGTCATTGTAGATAACGCATACACTATTTGCTCATCTATTTAACATTCATTGAATTGAATAATCCGACCTTATTATCGTAAATAGCCTGCATATTTACCATGAATATGCTAATGCTTGTTTGCTGCAAGCAGTCTATGGTGTTTTATATACACATACACACATATATATATATATATATATATATATATATATATATATATATATATATATATATATATATATATATATATATATATATATATATATATATATATATATATATATTTTTTAATCAATATGCATATAGGTTCACAACATCGGCTGCAGCTCTATAGAGAGAAACTGATTTAAGAGGAGCGGAGTAGGCCTATCCTTTGTCTTCAGCCATCTTCTGATTGCCTCTGTTCTAGCCATTTCTAGCTGTTCGCCCGAGGCCAGGCAAGTTACATTTCAATCAGCAGATTCTTTGGAAAGTCATTACCCCAAACTAGACGCTGAAAGGCATGACGTCATTAGCTCAACTCAGCGCTCATTAATTGGCTGTCACTTTGCATAGGGACGCGCTTGGGCCCTCGGCCAAACACCCGTTTTATCTTTCTCTTTTAAGGAAAAATAATAGACAATTTATCATTAATCTAAAGCTAGAAATATTAACAAGTTAAATGTCATTTCCTGCGCTCCATTGTGTTAATCCTCTCCTGTTGCTTTCTGCCTGCAAGTGTTTCCTGAAACTCAGAATGTTCTCTGGTTGCTGCTTTACACGTCCCCTATATAAAAACATATATTAAAAAACATATTTTACCCTTCCATATTAGCCTAATAATATAATATAATATAATATAATATAATATAATATAATATAATATAATATAATATAATATAATATAATATAATATAATATAATATAATAGTACCACTACATAACAGCCCAGTTTTGTTTAATGAATGTACATTTTTTATTATGATAACAGTAACATTTTCCCATGAGATTATGCTCAGTTTAAAATCGAAGGCCGTGGGTAGCTAGGTTAATGACGTTTAGCTTTCATTCACCTAGCAGATGCATCACTACCGATCTGTTTGAGCACAAATCAATCAGAAGTCAAGGGCAAAGTCCAAAACAACGGCAGACCCACAATTCACTCAGATTAACAGAGCAGAGTTTAAAACAGTGATGCCAGACGAGCATGTTCATAAATGATCTAAAATCCTTTTGATTAATGCACAGAGATATTCGCCTTTAGCTTTGGCACAATGTGGTGGCTCGCGGTCGCGGAGATGATGGCCTCCCACTAAACAAATAAACAAATGACACACCTAAACCTGCAGACGCTCTTCGATTAGCTCCTGAGTTTAATCCAGGGTCACACAGACGTGAAGCATGTCGGTGGGTCAATATGAACATGGGAAGAATACTTCTGATGAAAAGTAAAAGTAAAAAAGTTACAGTTTTGCTGTATTGCTGATAATATATCTTTATCCTTTAACCAAATATGTTCCCTTGGCTCAAGGGCAAGGAATCTTTAACAGTTTCATAATCAATATTTCTGCTGAGGTTCATCTCCCTTGACCTTGCTGTGACCGTGACAATAGACGTTGTAACAGAGATGAGGAGGAAGGTTGGTGTGTGCTTTTTGTTTCCAATTATCTCTTGTTATACTCAGTCATCTTACACATAAATGCACACAGATGGACAGGAGGATTACAATTTATGATGTTTGTGGAGATATGCCACCCATGATCATGACCACAGACCCGGTGACCTTTGACCTGTCACCTCTAACCTGCTCAAATGTGTCTGCTCATTGTGGCGTCCAATCACAATAGACCTCAAGATCAAACCCAAGTGTCTATTTGCCTTGTCTAAGCTGTTAGATAAACACTGAAGATCACTGACAGATTGGACCATTATGATTCAAAAACAGACCCTCATTCAAACTCCACAGCACATTTAGCTCAAAAACCAAAAGCAAATTTAGTCTTTTGAAATTCGTGATTGAAATTAAGTGAGCTATTCTAAGGAGACATCTGTCATAGAAAAATACAGAGCTACTTGGGAAAGTGTGCATAAATATGCCTCATACATATTTGTTGTTTTTTCTTTTTATTCTCAATATTGAAGGCCATTATTTGCATTAAAGCAATTTTCTTTCTTTGGTGTTTACAATCTGCTGTTGAATGTGCGATTTTGAGACTTTGAACACTGTAGTGGATCACTGGTGGCCCGTCATGGGGTCAACTTTGTAAATGGAACTTGTAACTTATTTGTAACGTTTTAGTTTATATCTCAGATTAATAATAGGGCTGGTCCAAATACCAATTTTTGAGCTTCAAAGCTTCGGTAGTAAACAACACTGAATATTGGAAGCTTCAGAGGGAGCCTGCTGAACATATTCTTCTCTCAAATAAAGGCAGGAATCTCTGTGTGTGTATCTGTCTGTCTGTTTGCATTTATATTATGTCGAGAACTGTTCATCCAATTGACTTCACGCGAGGCGGGTGTATTGTTGCAGACCGAAGGGAGTGCAGTGTCGAATTTTGGTTGCAAAATGGACATGCAACACGTTCAGAATTAATCAGCTTTTAATAAACTAAAGAACAGCGCAATCCAGAAGTGGCGCACCTCATGTGGTAGGGCTTATGCTCAGAGAATGGACACTGCACTAGTGATACCAAACACACAGATCTGTTAAGAACAATACTTTTAATGTAGACAAACTATTAGACTGTGCTACTGTATGTTTTTTTTATACTTTTTTTTTATGACTGCTGTGTTTGCAAGTAGACGTTTTTTTTCATGTGTAAAATTACTAATTAACATGGCAGATTAAAGCAGCTCGTTTATTTTACACCAACAATATTCTATAGGCTTACTACTTACAGAACTCAGATGATTTTTTGAACTTGATGTGCTGTTGTGGTAGGACATTTTCTAATTGTATATCTGGGACACTAGCACCCTGCATTTCAGCCCGGGCAACAGGCCTTGACTTTTTTACGCCCCTCTGGCCCGTTTTAGGCTTCTCCTAATTTTTGTATTTAAGACATCAATCAATTAGTCAAAAAATTGCTGAACGATGTATAGGTGCATCTCATTAAATTAGAATGTTGTGGAAAAGTTAATTTATTTCAGTAATTCAACTCAAATTGTGAAACTGTATTAAATAAATTCAGTGCACACAGAATTAAGTAGTTTAAGTCTTTAGTTCTTTTAATTAACAACTCACAATTAACAAAAACCCACCAATTCACATCTCAACAAATTAGAATACTTTCATGAAATCAATAAAAAAAAATTAGTGAAGTGTTGGCCTTCTGGAAAGTATGTTCATTAACTGTACATGTACTCAGTACTGTGCTCGTTTTGCTTTAATTACTGCCTTAATTCGGCGTGGCATGGCGGTGATCAGTTTGTGGCACTGCTGAGGTGTTATGGAAGCCCAGGTTTCTTTGACAGTGGCCTTCACCTCATCTGCATTTTTTTTGGTTTCTTGTTTCTCGTTTTCCTCTTTACAGTACCCTATTTATTATATTTCTAATTCTTTATGGGGTTCAGGTCTGGTGAGTTTGCTGGCCAGTTAAGCACGCCAACACCATGCTCATTTAACCAACTTTTGGTGCTTTTGGCAGTGTGAGCAGGTGCCAAATCCTGCTGGAAAATGAAATCAGCATCTTCAAAAAGCTGGTCAGCAGAAGGAAGCATGAAATTGTTGCTTCAAAATTCCTTGATAAAGGTGTGAAGTGACCTTGGTTTTCAAAAAACACAATGGACCCACACCAGCAGAAGACATTGCACTCCAAATCATCACAGACTGTGGAAACTTAACACTGGACTTCAAGCAACTTGGGCTATGAGCTTCTCCACTCTTCCTCCAGACTCTAGGACCTTGGTTTCCAAATGAAATACAAAACTTGCTATCATCTGAAAAGAGGACTTAAGATCACTGGGCAGCAGTCCAGTTCTTCTTTTCCTTAGCCCAGGTAAGACGCCTCTGACATTGTCTGTGGTTCAGGAGTGGCTTAACAAGAGGAATACGACAACTGTAGCCAAATTTCTTGACACGTCTGTGTGCCTTGACCCCAGACTCAGTCCATTCCTTGTGAAGTTCACTCAAATTCTTGAATGGATTTTGCTTGACAATCTGAGGCTGCGGTTCTGCATCTAACTGACAAACCGAGTGTGCAAATACATTTATGACCAGATAAAGTGATTTAAAGTAGTTTAATCAGGAGTCATTTTTATACGGTGCATGCAAAATATAATTAAGTAAGAATACATATATGCTGGGAAATTTTTCAATTAACATGTGAACTCAACTTAAAGCCTTGTGTAGCATAAACCAAACTGAAATTAGCAAACTGTAATAAATTTAAACATGTTTTTCAAAATCTTTAAAAAGTAATCGCTTTCAGTCAGTTATGCTAGTAACAGTGCACATTATGTAGTCCTATTGTACATTTTCCTAAAGGCCACGTATGATGTTGAAAACTCTTTTAAATTGCAAATGACCATGAAACTCTTAACAAGTCTTCCTCTTCCTCATGCATTTAACTTCTATTTCTAAGTGGATTGCATGAAATAAAATTAAATTGTGACAAAATGTATTGAACTGGGCTGCTACACTAAATTAATTAAAGGGTTAGTTCACCCAAAAATAGAAATTATGTCACAAATAATTCACCCTCATGTCGTTCCAAACCCGTGAGACCTCCGTTCATCTTTGGAACACAGTTTAAGATATTTTAGATTTAGTCCGAGAGCTCTCAGTCCCACCATTGAAACTGTGTGCATGGTACTATACTGTCCATGTCCAGAAAGGTAAGAAAAACATCATCAAAGTAGTCTATGTGACATCAGAGGGTCAGTTCGAATTTTTTGTAGCATCGAAAATACATTTTGGTCCAAAAATAGCAAAAACTACGACTTTATTCAGCATCGTCTTCTCTTCCGGGTCTGCTGTGAGCGCGTTTAAAACACTGCAATTTAGTCATATCAGGTTCGCGAAAGAATCATTTGATGTAACCGGATCTTCTTGAACCAGTTCACCAAATCGAACTGAATCGTTTAAAATGGTTCGCATCTCCAATTAGCATTATTCTGATTCTGATTCTGTCCTAATGTTATGAGCGCGGGTAAACCAATGATAAACAAATGACGTCATTACGTCGAGCGCAATAGAACTGGTGAACCATTTTCTTCAACTGGTTTATTGAATCGAACTGTCTGAAAGAACTACTGGTGATCCGAAAACCGATGCAACCGGTTCTTCACTCGAAAACGAGTCAGTTGTTCGTTCATTATCTGGCTCGGCTCGGTGTTCATCTTCAGTTCTCTCTTCACAGCAGTTCAGTCAGTGTACTGTTTGAGTAAATGAATTACTCCGGGATATTGGTTTGTTTTAACTCAGAGGGAGTGTCAGCCACATTAAAAAAATTTACAGCTTAAGTCATTTGTGGATTAATGCTTATTGGAGACGCGAATCGTTTCAAATGATTCATTTCAATTTGGTGAACTGGTTCAAGAAGATCTGGTTACATCGAATAATCTGGATATCACTAAATTGCAGTGTTTTGAAATCTTACTTCAGACCCGGAAGAGAAGACAATGCTGAATAAAGTCGTAGTTTTTGCTATTTTTGGACCAAAATGTATTTTCAATGCTTCAAAAAAATCTAACTGACCCTCTGATGTCACATGGACTATTTTGTACACATGTAAGGTTTTTCTTACCTTTCTGGACATGGACAGTATATCGTACACACAGTTTCAATGGGACTGAGAGCTCTCGGACTAAATCTAAAATATCTTAAACTGTGTTCTGAAGATGAACAGAGGTCTTACGGGTTTGGAAAGACATGAGGGTGAGTTATTAATGACAATTTAGATTTTTGGATGAACTAACACTTTAAGAATTTTAGTTATAGAAAATCATAGTATATATATATATATATATATAATGTGTGTGTATATATATATATATATATATATATATATATATATATATATATATATATATATATATAATGTGTGTGTGTATATATATATATATATATATATAATGTGTGTGTGTATATATATATATATATATATATATATATATATATATATATATATATATATATATAATGGTAGATTTATTTATATAATGGTAAATATATATTTTTAAGTTTAAGATCTGGGTAACATGATCGCTTGCCTTGAACTCATATGGGTTTCCTTTTTATCGGATGATTGACATGAGAGGTTGTGAAGTGCCGCTTGTTCCCACAAAACGCTTCCGCGCACAGTTTAGCGGATAATTAAATTCTAAATCGAGTTAAACCGCTCAAAGAATATATTGATGCCTCTAGTTTGTAAGTCGACACCTCGGGTAAAGCCCTAGGACACAGAAAAGCGCAGCGGGCGGCCAGCTGCGTCAAACAAGTGTGCGCTGATTGAACACCGAGCACGACGCCAGTCGGATGCAGGACAAGGCCGCGAGACGCGTCTGCAGTCTCACGAGCTGTTTTGACAGGGTAAGATCCGTCTGACCGAGCGGAAACACCACATATTATCAATCCACTTGTTTGAGAATATCAAAATTGGGTTTGTTCCCATAAGACCACCAGTCCAAACATAATTAGCAGACTCAGCAAAACAATGGGACACTTAAGCTTAACTTTCCTTCAGCTAAGTTTTTGCAGGCCTAACGTTACTTCTGAGGGAGGCTTTACTGTCTTCCACAAAATATTAAGGAGCACAACGGGTTTCAACAATGATGATAAGAAATGTTTATTTAGCAACAAATTAGAATATAAGAATGTTTTCTGAAGGATCATGTGAGGCATGAAATATTATGCTGAAAATTCGTATTTGCCAAACTACATTAAACTTCTATTTTGTTTGTTATAAATGCTCATATAGCTAATGGAAATAATCTGTGTATGCCTGCAAGTTTATTTAAATATCTGATTGAGTGACAGGATGTGTGTTAGCCACAGCTGTTCAAGGCAGCTTGTTTAAAAGTAGATTGGGTCAGGTTGTATATGAGTTTAGATGAATGAGGAATTTCATTACGTAGAAGCTTCTCTGTGGTTCTGATCCCTGATTAAGGATCTAATTACACAGTTTAGACTGTAAGTGGTCTATTTGCACTTTGGTGCTGGAATAGAACCCTTTCCAGATTAGTATGTATGAGTGTAAGTGTGTGTGTGTGGTTGTGTGTTTCTCTTGGCCCAGATAGTGAGCTTATGAATGTCAGCTGCACCTCTGTGTCTCCACTGTCATTTAGCAAGCGCGCGCACAAGTGTTTAGTGAGTATGTTTGATCAAACTGAAGACAATACATGTGAGGGTTTTTTGTGGGCAGATAACTGTCTCTAGAAGCTTATAATATGTGATTGACATCTTACCTCTAAGAATAGAATAGTTAGTAGAAGTTAATTGGGTCTAAAGTAAGACATAGTCATTAGGGAGGCAGCTCTTTTTCTTCTTTAAATTGTCATTAATGTGAATAAAAGCAAAGATTGAGAGATTACTGTGAAAATTATATTGTAACATTGGTGTTATCAATTGTTTTCATATTTGCTTGTCATTTATTGTCTTGAACCATTTACATTAAAATTTTTGGATCAAAGACCCATAGCACCAAAGTATAAAAAAATTAAAGTTTTAAATTTAGTTTTTCACCCCATACATTAGGCTGTGTTCTGTTTAAAAATATTGCTTTTCTGAGCAAACAATAATGACTGTCATATATTTTCACCATGATTTACAGAAAACTAAAATGGCATTCAGTGTAAAGGCGGGCGTACACAGTGCGATTTTTGCTGTCGTACGAGTTCGCATGCGATTTTTTTCAATTGTGTGGAAATCGCGTATTCTCGTATGGTCGCGGCTCGTATCATTTGCGATGAATTACGAGCCGAGCAGAGTGGCTTATTACGAGCACTTCCCGACCTCCCGATCATTTTTAAACATGTATAAAAAGTTTGTGAGCTATCGGTTTGAATTCGTGCCATTTGTGCTGTTGAACGAGCCGATTTGTTGATTTATCTGAAGTTGACCAATCACGAACTAGGAAAACCACAGAAGAAGAAAGACGAAGACGGCAGCTGAAGTCTGTCAGGAACAGCGAGCGCTGTATGATGTTTCTAGCAACGTATTCCAATGCCTTCTCTCTCTCTCTCTCCCTCTCTCGCTCACACACGCATATGTAGTTTACAGGGACTCTCCATAAACGTAACGGTATTCTATACTGTATATCCCCATACACTACCTCTATCCATCACGGAAAATGCATGTTTAAATTTTCTATTAAACACCGTATAGTATTTTTTAAAGCCATTTGGTTTACGAGGGCACAGTAATTGTTCTCATAAACCATGTTTGCATTTTAATACCCATTTCAGATATTTATAAACCATATACAAGAACACACACACAGGGTAACCAAATGTCCCGGTTTCCTATTGCTGAAAAATAACCTGTACGTGTAGGAAACAGTCACGGCTCGTATCAATATTTTATATGCAGTTATAAGAGAGGGAGAGCAGTTATATTAGGCGCGTTCCACTTGAAGCACCGCTGCACGCACAGAATGATCACCTGTATGACATCAAAGTACCGCGAGAGCGATTCGAATGCATTGGATATGTGTGCTCTCTTATCGCTCTCGCGGTAATGTCATACAGTGATCCTTCTGTGCGTGCAGCGCTGCTTCAAGTCGAACGCGTCTATCAACTTCGTGCGATTGCTTCTGGAATTCGCAGGTTGTAAAATCGTGTCGTATATCATCTCGTCCGTACGATTTTCAGATAAACTCACTCGTGCCGTGTGCGTGGACATACGATCTTCCGACCATCCGAATTCGCACCGTGTACGCCCGCCTTAACAATAGATTAAAGGGATAGTTCATTCAAAAATGAAAATTCTGTCATTAAAGGGGGGGTGAAATGCTCGTTTTCACTCAATATCCTGTTAATCTTGAGTACCTATAGAGTAGTACTGCATCCTTCATAACTCCAAAAAGTCTTTAGTTTTATTATATTCATAAAAGAAAGATAGTCTGTACTGATTTTTCCCGGAAAAACACAACCGGCTGGAGGCGTGACGTGTGGGCGGAGCTAAAGAATCACAAGCGCCAGTAGGCTTTTGCGTTGAGAGCATGTGGAAGCTGTGACATTACCCTGAGGGAAAAATCATCATCCAAAACAAACCATGGCTTACAGTCAGATTCAGCCGTTTATTTATGATCCAGAATCAGATCCCGAGGCTGAAACTGAACGAGAGCAGCAGCAGCAACGACTCGCTCCGAGCGGGGCTCACCCCGGGTCTCCGATGGGAGGTGGACGCACTAACAAGGAGGCAGAGATATTTGAAGCAGTTTTACTCACCGCCTGGGGTTCCAAAACACGATCGTGACCCTTTTTCGTTGGGATTGCATCATCCTTAAGAAATAAACGATGTGCAAATCCGGCGTCAAACTGGGCCTTGTTTGTAAAACAAGCATCTTCGAAATGCAGGGAACAAACACTTGCACAACTCCGTTGATGCTCTGTAAAAATAAACTCCATCCACTGGTCCCTTAATGCTGTTTTTTCTTTGGTAATCTGTGCAGGGTTGTCTTGCCCTGGCAACCAAAAACACACTTCTTTTGTGACATTTCGCGACGCTCTCGCTCTGATCAGTGATTGTCTGTGCTCAGCCTTTCAGTGCTCTGCTATACGGGAGCGCGCGCTCTTCCGGCAGACGTGCCTCAGGACCCATATAAGGAAATTCCGCTCCATCTAACGTCACATAGAGCCATACTGGAAAAAAAGCTTCCGAAACTTGTGACAAACCGGAAGGAGTATTTTTGGAACAGAAATACTCCTTCAAACGTACAACTTAATTTTTGAAACTTTGTCCATGTTTAGCATGGGAATACAACTCTTTAACAGTGTAAAAAACTCAGTATGCATGAAATTTCATTTCACCCCCCCTTTAATCCCCCTCATGTCATTCCAAATACAAGATATCTTCGTGCATCTTTGGAACAAAAGTTAAGATATTTTTGATGAAATCTGGGATCTCTCTGACCCTGCATAAACAGCAAGCAGAATGACATTTTCCCAGGCCCAGAAACGTGTTAAGTATATTGATAAAATAGTCCATGTAACATAAAGGGTTCAACTTCAGTTTTGAGAAGCTACCAGAATACTCGATTACGTTGATTATGTTCAGGGGAAAGCACATATGGGTTGTGGTATTTTCCAAAATATCAGAAGATGGTAACTTAAGGAGAAGAATTGTTGGATAAATTGTTATTTTTGTTTTCTTTGGACAAAAAGCATTCTCAGTTAAGTCACTGTTGTGACACATGGACTGTTTTACTGATGTCCTACATTTCTGGACCTGGGAACATTACATTTGTATTGCTGTCTATGGGGGGTCAGAGAGTTCACAGATTTAATCAAAAATATCTTAAGTTGTGTTCCTAAGATGAATAGAGGTCTTACACGTTTGGAACGATATGAGCGGAGTTATTACAGAATTTTCATTCTGGGGTGAACTATCACATTAAAGTATGTTGTTTATAGCTGTTGCGCTGAATGACGATGGAAAATGACTTCACCCTTATGTTCATGACATTTTCTCAAAAGTTATTTGAAAAAATTAAAGTAGAAACCTTACTTAGCATTTCTATGTATATAAAATAAGTTCTGTAAGTGTAATTTGAGGCAGACACCAAAATGGTATGTCATGTCTTTTGACCCTTATGCATTTGGCAGCCTTTTATCCAAAGTGACTTTGCATTCACATTTTTACATTTTAACAGTTCTTGCATTTAGGAACAAAACCCATGACCTTCCAATAGTGTAATGTTCTACTATTTGAGCTACAGAAAATAAAAAGGTGAGAGAGAGTTGTCAAAGCTGTGGTTGATATGGCAGACCTCTCACCACACATCAGAGGCAGCTGCTATTTTAGTGCATTGCTTCAAACTCTTTACAGACTCATTGTGTCAGAGGCCCTGAATACTTCAGGTTATTGTTCATGACTGACTATTGAAAAACCCTTTTTGCTTTTGAATGAACCTTTTGCTGTAATGTCCAGTAAGTGCACATATAGAGCTAACTGGCAAAGGATATTTTCACAAACTCTGCCTACTAGTGCTCCGACAATGTAACCTTAGTACAAATATCATGCTACTTCTGTTTACACATTGTGTGAATATCATCTATCACTGTACTTACTATAAACATTATTCAGTTTGGGGCTTTTTTTTAGTGTAAACTGATCCTACCACTATTTACACTTTTTCTTTCTTTTTTTTTTTTTATAATTTCAAATAAAATGTGGAAATTGTTTTGCATTCTTAGAAAAGTCTAAAAATAGGACCCAGTGTGTTGATATGAAAGATTTTTTTTTCTATATTGATTTTTTTTACAGGTATTTTGTGCAAATTTCCTGGCAGACCTTTACCAGTACTTTTTCTGTTTTTCTACATATTTGTTTTTCTTTTAGTGTGTGGTGTCCTTATTGTAAATAGTAAAATATGGCAGCATAAGAAAATTAACTATGTGGATAGAAGTATCATCAATAACATATATTGCCATTATCTATTTGGGGTCTGATTTAAAAAATGTCTGGTCATAAATGTACAGTTTACCATTATATCTCATATTAGGCATTAAATGTAAAAAGAGTCTTGGTGAAAGCCTCACAAAATACATTTTTAAATGGGCAATCTCTTGGGTATCCTTGATGCTGCAAATCAGGACCCCAACAGGAAGTAAGACATTTTCAAGCTTGTAAGCTAGGGAGAAAGAGTGTGTTAGAAACTGTTTTAAAACTGCTGAATGCAATGTCCTGCATAGTGACAATCTGTGGTTATGATACAGTACACTCCATCTAAAACTACCCTGAAGTTTTTTTTATCAGAATTGATTAAAGGAAGTGTCTAAAAAAGTATTGCCTATATACCTATATGTAAAGATAAATCCAAAATCTCAGTTGTGCCAAACCTATAAAAAAAGAGAAAAGTTTTCCAGTGTCAGCTACCTATAGTTATAGTCATAGCTAGCAAAGCATTAACGCTCTCATTTTAGCTCAAGCAATCACCTCCTATTTACTATTCCATGTCTAGTGGATTATTTTCCATCTTTTAAGCTTTGAGAGAGAGAAAATAAGTTTGACATTTGACAAGATGAAAGCCCTTGGATTTGTTGTGATAAATGTACAAAGTGGATTTATATTACAGATTTATTTATAAATTATGCACACTGTTGATGAATTCAAATGATACATACATTGGAATGCTTTATCTTCTTAACATAATTTAACATCAAATACAGTTTTCAACATGACAAACACTTTTTCCTTAAAGACGTTTAAATGCTTTTGACTAATTTGCACCGCATTTATGAATTTTTGCCCGCACTGAGAACTATTAAAAATTCATTAATTTTAATGGTTTTCAGTGTGGGCCAAAAAAGACAAGTCTGTGAAGTTCTGAGGACAACACGAGGGTTAAACCCTGCCCTGTACCAGTCTCTTCGCCATTTAACTTCCGCGCATCACCGTATCTGCAACATTATGTCATCACAAGGCAGTATTCGGGTTCTCACACCGGTAACTGGAGCACGGTGCAAGTTTAGCCTTTATCATAAGAGGTCCGACAACGAACGACTTTAAGACTTTTTTCTTAAATGCACACGAAAGCGTGTGTATTTTAGAGCAACACGAATGCAGTATGCTGTAGTCCGGGTACCGCTTCGAGTCACTTCCTTGTCCTGCGGAGAGGAGAAAGCAGTGACGTTGGTGGACCGGTCTGCGCTCTGCAAGGCGGCTGTAACGTTACCGCCGCAGAGAGAAACGACCCACGCCGGCGCGCGAACACCGACGTCTCGCGCGTGCCGAAATGTTTTGCCGTGGACCCCGACGATAGGCTGGCGGTTACTAGGCGACGCTCGACCGGGAGACAGCCGTTAACAGCTGCCGCACTATCGGTGCACCGGTGACCATGTCCTTGGTGAAGAATGACGAGGAGCAGCGATGGGTGCCGACCCACGTGCAGGTAACTGTGCTACGGGCCCGAGGGCTGCGCGCGAAGGGTAAACACGGCACCAGCGACGTTTACACCATCATCCAGCTGGGCAAAGAGAAATACTCCACCTGTGTGATGGAGAAGACCACGGACCCGGAATGGGGCGAGGAGTGCTCTTTCGAGCTGCAGCCGGGGGTCCTGGAGGGGGGAGGGCGAGACGCGATCCCACCCGGTGCTGGCGACCTGACCCTCACCGTGATGCACCGAGCTCTCATAGGACTGGATGTGTTTCTGGGCCAGGCTGTCATACCTCTGGATGAAGCATTTCAGGAACGGAAATACATGAGAAATGAGTAAGTTTGTGTTTGCTGTTTTGTTTTAGTCGTTGTTGTTATTATTAGTGTCAGTCTGAAGAAGCAGATGTGCTGCTTTAAACTCTGGATACTGGAATGAGATTTAATATTGTGCCATCAGACTAGTCGGATATGTCTTACTCGGTGCT
The DNA here is from genome assembly GCF_003368295.1 of Carassius auratus. Lineage (NCBI taxonomy): Eukaryota > Metazoa > Chordata > Actinopteri > Cypriniformes > Cyprinidae > Carassius > Carassius auratus. The sequence goes on from NC_039280.1 coordinate 10,849,910, forward strand.
GCAATCTGTTCCTCTGCAGTCACACCCTCTTAAATTGTCTTGGATGTTGACGGGGAAAGTAAGGGGATTTTTCTTGTGTTTCCCATATCTGTTTGTTGGGCCTCTCAGTTATGCACAATGCACATCTTTCTCATCAAACACCCCTGAGCTCATTATTAGAGGCTCCTCCAAGATCTGAAATGGGTGTGTCCCATCTGGGAGACATCCAAAATGTGTGCTGGGGGGACTCCTGTATCTGTGATGATGGTCTACACTCTTCATATCTGTCTGATTTCGGTACCGGAAGTTGCTGACAAAGTGTGGAATGTGCCAATGTTTTTTGCAGATTTTCTCTGTAACCTTTCTGATTATGTAAGACACAAGAACGAAAATTAAGGCTTGGATCATGTGCTTTCTCTTTAAATGTAATTTTCTTTGTGCTTCACCAACACAGTTGCAGTTCACAGATATTTTACAGTGACATTTGGCTAATTTATATGAATTGATACCATCTTATTCATAGGTTTTAATTGTGCAGTCTGCCATAGTGACGGTGATGTTTAGGGGTGGATTTCATACTAACACTTTTTCTAAAAAATTGCATGTTTTCACATACAATATTGCTATCTTGTAAAATAGCTACGCTTTCTTGTGAAATGAGGTTGACTTCATAGTTCCACCAATTAAGATCCATGACAAAATTAAAGCATATACAAATAGGGAGTCCAAAACAACTCTTCTTTAGGCTATACTATAATCCTGGTAACTCAAAGATGGTTTAAACAGATGTTTAATAATAAAATAAAAGCACAGCACTGTTAAATTGCATTACCACTCCACCAAAAATAGTTGGGCAGTTGGCATGATTTGACAGCAGTGTCACTGCATTGTGATGTGTGACTCTGTATAGCATTACAATCCATTTGAAAATCATTTTTTTTACACCGAAAAAAAGTAATTACTTAAAATGCAGGGCTATTTAAATACATTATTAAAGGAAAAAATGGCTTTAAAAATGGCCTAAATAAATGGTGACCAGAGAACCTATAGACGTACAATTTTGTTTTTGAATAAAAATTTTATGACCATGTTATTTATCGTCTACCTATCTGCAGGTTTGCTGTCATACCTGTTGGCCATTCATATTAAGATATTGTTCTCTAGAATTAGCAAATAGTTTTTGAGTGACACCAGAAGCAGCTGTGGTGCTAGATATCAGAAGCTCAGAATAGCTCAAGATGGACCTTTTGATCAGACTGGTGGAGTTCGACAACTTCATTTCTCGTTCATCCTGAGGAGAAAGAAAACTTTTTTTTTTTTTTTTTATCTGTGTAATTGTAGCATGCAAAGTGTTTCAAGATGTATTTTAGTAGACTGTTTATGTGTCTGATTCTGTGGAAATACATTTAAAATACATTATTCTCTGTATATGTCCCACTTCCTGTAACAGGCAAGCAAATACAATTTTTGTGTGTCTGTGTTATAGAGAGGCTCTTTAGTGCTGCTCTCTAGCTTTTCTGGTATCATGTCTGTAGAGATTAAACTGGACTTAATGTTGAACTTCTGTGAAGAAGTTCCTGTTTTATGTGACAAGTGAGACTGACAAATCAAGAGTAAGTAATGTGACACAATTACAATTATTTTGCAACATACATAATCTAGCCAAATAGAGGCATGCACTACTACCAGGCAGTAAATGGTAGCGCAAAATAAGACTAATTCAACTTGTACTATCAAATTTTAAGATAAATCACTATAAATAAATTAAACTGTTTTCCTCTTTGTGTACACCAGTAATGTATTGCACCATTTGTTCTTAAAGTAATAGTTCACCCAAAAATACAAATGTGCTGAAAAGTTTGAAGATATTGTAGACAAATTTGTTTAATCATCAGAATAGATTTGGAGAAATGTATCATTTATTACAAACCCAAGCTGCTAATTGATGGACTGGACACTTGTGGGTTACTTGTGATTTGTTATGTTTTTATCAGCTGTTTGGTCTCTCATTTTGACGGGCTGGTCCTCTCTTGTCCTTCACTTTCGTAACTCCTCTTTCATCCTTCCAGAGCTCCTCCATGGGACTCGAGACTGGTAAAGAAAATAAAGATTTGAAGATTATTTAATTCTTTTTATGAATTACAATCTCCATTTGACACAAACCCAAAGTTATACATAGAAAAATACTTCAGCCTAGCACAAAACTGATTGTTTCTCTGGGTCCCATCCGTCTCAGGTAGTCCCTCATTGACCCTGAAGGTTTGTTATTTGCTGAAAGTGTTGCTCACTTCTTGGTACCTGGTGATTTCCAGATTGCGTGTTGGTATATCCCCTTGTTTGCGTAGGTGGGGTGAATCGGGTAGACAGATGAATCATGTAGTTAGTGTGTGGGTTGGCAAATTACCATTGTAAGACATAACAAATAGGTCACTCTTGACTCTGCACTTCATGATTATAGCATTTAGTCAGATGGGAAACTCAGATATTCTATACCTGGCACGAAATGTGTGTTTGATCTATTTACGGCATTATTCAAAAGAACCACACTGTGAAAGTGCCCGTTCTGCGAGATGCTGAGCAATACAGCCCACATCTAACCTGCTGCTCACCTCGCATAGAGATGAAATGATTGTAATGCAGAATCTGGGCTATTTAGATTGATGCTGGAACTAGTGGGTGTTTTAAGCTCATTGGTTCAGTGTGGTGATTGTAAAAGGTGCTACAAAGAAGACAAACGGTGAACGTGAAAATGACTCATTTGACTTGCTGACTACTTGCTTTGGAATCTTAAGCTCTTCAAAGACACAGAAAGTCGCTTTCGCATGGTACGTTTTTCCGAGTTGAAACAATATTCAGTTATTGATTTCTAGTTTACCAAGTTCATGTTTCTTTTCTGTTTCTTTGTGGACTAGGAATTGTTTGAGCACACCATTGTACATAACATACTGCAACAATGCATGTGATTTACCTCCTATAACTCAGCATCTGCAGACAAGGCATTTTGCCTCAAAGATGGAACATGTTACTCAAGATATTTAGACCTTAGAGGTTGTTTAGAAACATCATGTAGCATTAATCTTAAGATTATTTTTATTCAGTATCATATTTGATACATCAGACTTTTTATCAGACTATATACCATGATTTAATGAGAATACGGGGGTTTGAGGTAAAAAAAGCCTCCGTTTTATTTAGTAGCTAAAACTTGGCAAAAATAAGCAATGCTGTACAGTCGCTGATATTTACATCCAAAAAGTAAGATGAAATTCTGATCAATTTAATGTAACTCAAGGAGGTCTTTTTAACAACATAACAGTCTTCTTATGCATAAAAATATTAGTTGTCATTATGTATCTCCCAAATGTATTTCTTAATGCAGTAATATTTAATGCTTATATTCATCATGTTGTATCGTTGGAGACCAAGCATAATGCAATATTTGATACCCACATTTTAACAAGATTAATATATATATATATATATATATATATATATATATATAAAATATGGAAATTGACAATCATATTGCTTCAGTCCAGTAAAAGCTTATCTTGAAACATAAGTTTTCCATATTTACTTTAAGTCAATTAAAGATTTAACAACAAAAAGTCACATGTACCACAGCCTGAAGGTGAACGGTTTCAAAATTACATAAAAAAGCCTTTTACATGCTAAATCGTGTAAACTATTAGATTATGATGATAGAATGTATATAGTAAGTTGTCTACAATGGTTTGTTCAAAGTTTTGATCATGGCGATCATTTAGGCCTTCTTGCACAAGAGTGTCCTATTGGCATATTTTGAGTGTGGGCATAAAAGTATTCATCACTTGTGAATAAATTGGTCAATGGAACTATACATGAATTTAAGAAAATTAGAGAGAAATATCTAGCTTTTAAAGACTAAAGTTAAATGACATCAACAGTGATTAGACAAGACATTCAAAGGATGAGAATTGAAGGTAATTATGCTTGCACGTCTAGAATTGACAAGGGTGTTCATTTTTTGATGAAGTGACTTTGCGCTGTGTTCAGGGCTGTAGATGAACCACCTGGAAGGAGAATGTTTGATTTCATGTGAGAGATTGTGATGATGCTGCTGGTGATCCTTGATACTTTGCCACGAAGCTCACAAGGCTGATATATTTTTCTGTTTGTGTATGCATGAAAATCTTTGTTTCCCAGATGCACTGATTTCTTTTTAATCTGATTTGGGACATATACTATCTCCATTTGAACCTATAGTCCAAGCAAAACTGAAGTAATACCTGTTCAACAATCCTATAGTTTTGTCTGCATATTAAACTTGAACAGGAGAAACTATTTTAATGGTAAAAATTAATTTATCCACCTTTACTAATTGCAATATTAAACAACATATCCCAGTGTCGCATCAGTGTGATGCTACCATAGCAAAAAATCTGGAATAATGCCAAATGTGTTTATTAGTAAATGTGAATAATTAATAGACATTCCTGTGTGGGTGGATCTGCATATCTGTTCATCTGTTAATTGGTTAATTGTTTTCTTTTAATGTGTTGTCAAGGGGCCGTTTAAACAGCCAAGTTTCGAACGATAAGAAAATAGCATTATTAGTGTGTGTGTATGTGTGTGTGTGTCTTGCTGTCGTGTGAAGTGTCTAGAAAAGCAATAATGCTGATGGAAGAAAGCTGACCTTCTTGTCCCAGCTCTGCCTTTGTCAGCATGTGTGAGTTTGTCTGTGTAGCTATTTCTGTGTGTTTACATGAAGCTGAGTATCAGGAAATCCTATATTTAATTTAACAGTAAGCTCATTTGCATTGCGATCTAAGTTCAAACATAACGTTTGTGTATTTGTGTTTGAAAATGTATGTGTGAATGTAGAGGAGAGGGCACCTGGCAAACCCAACAGCATCAGATCAATAAATCTATCCTTGAGCCTTCACTGACTGCTAGAAATATAAAGGTTCACTCACAATTCCTCCAATCCAAAGGGCAGAGACAAAAAATGCACATATATCTTTGTAATAACTGAAAAATGGCTGGTATTAAAATTCTGTGCAATTTGTCTCAAATAAAACACCTTAAGAAATCTAAATGTTAAATTGATAATTTCCCCATCATTTCAAACATGAATATATATTTTGAAGATACGTCAAGATGATATATTTTTAGTGTGTAGGCCTGTGTTATTTTTTCTAGATAGTCTAGTCAGTGTTGTTTGTTAGGTTTGAGCATTTTGAGATTTTAAAGGAATTTCATTTTATATTTGATTATCTTATTACATTTTTAGTTTACTCGCCTGACTGATATACTATTTTACACACACACACACACACACACACACACACACACGTCTGGTCAGCTATCCTTGTGGCGACTCTCCATAGGCGTAATGGTTTTTATACTGTACAGACCGTATTTTCTATCACCCTACACCAACTCTACCCCTAAACCTAACCCTCACAGGAAACTTTCTGCATTTTTAGATTTTCAAGAAACTTCATTCTGTGTAATTTATTAGCTTGTTTACCCGTGGGGACCTCAATTTAGGTCCCCACCATGACACGAGTCCCCATGAGTCTGTGTGTATTCAGGTTTAAGTCCCCACCAGAATAGAAATGTAGTTGATGATGGGGTAGGGCTGTGCAAAAAATCGAATGTGATTTTCATGCACATCTCATCTGTAAAAACGCTCCTTTAATTGGAAGTATTATCTCCAGCACGTGTGTTCAGATCATGGTTGCCAGGTTTTCACAACAAATCCTGATGGGGACTCGCCATGAACACCAGAGAGAAATGCACATTTCGTATGGATTACATATTCAGAGAGTAGCCTATTTATTTTGGTTTTTAATATTTTCGTTTAAAAGTAGACATTTCAAGCTTTCTATAATAGCCTATATTTCTCAAATCTGTGAGGCACAAGCTGAGTTTCGGCACCTTCCAGTTCACGTGCAATGCAAGTGATCGTGTCAGCGCCTTATTACATTGTCTGCTATATATTTGCTTCTTATTTATTAAATACAGGCAATTGGTTGATAAAACACTGATCAAAATTAAGATACAATTTATACAAAATTAAAATATTTTAAAGAGACTACATAAATTTTTTTTATGAAGTGATCAATGTTTTACCCATGTCTCCAGACATATTGCACATCTCATGATGTATCATATCTTTCTCATGCTGCATTCTCACTTTCATAATCAACATTGATTAAATTAAAAACAATGACGTCACATATTTTCCAACCCGGCCCTCAGTCCTGTTGCAACCGTCGTTGTTTAGGTACCTTAAACGCACACGTACAGTCTCTGAGTCATTGCTGCAACCAGGAGATGAAGAGAGCTGAGATCCACATCACCTAGCACATCGTCGTCTCTGCCACCCCAGGGTGGCAACTGATGAGAAACAAGTCCCCACAAATTTAAAATACTGAATGCTGATTTAAGAAACATCTTATTGAATGTGTGTTGATTGTGTTGTTTGGATTGTAGAACTATGCAGTTATTGCCTTTAATTTGACATGGTTACAGTTCATCTTTTCATTTAAGGCCAGTTCTATGTAGTTTCAACCCAATTAAAAAACAAAAGATAAATGCTGATATCTGTGCCATCTGTCTGTATTAAATGTAGGCTACTTACTGTGCAGTTTCTGCCGTTAATTTCAGATGGTTACGGTTATTGTTTTCATTGATTAGGATTGGAGCTAAACTCTGCAGGACACCAGCCCTCCAAAGCCAAGTTTGGTGACCCCTGCTATAAAGAGTTAGATGATGTAGTTCCGCTTGCATTCATCAGTGTATCCCTTTAACACAGTTTTCTTAAATCATTATTGTTCATAGGTGGTACCGGCTGCATTCTAAAACTGGCAAAAAGGAGAAAGAACGAGGGGAGCTTCAGTTGACCGTACAGTTCACCCGGCACAACCTGACGGCCAGCATGTACGACCTTTCCATGAAAGACAAACCTCGTTCTGCTTTCGATAAGCTCAGAGAACGCATGAGAGCTAAGAAGCGCTCTATCGAAGAAGATTCCTCTTCTGCCATTGTCTCTGGTGGATACGGAGCACTGGCACACATGCGGGGGGCGCCTGCCGAGTGATGGGGGCGGTGAGGAAGACTATGAGGATGATGAAGGAGGGGAGGCCCGCAGGAGTAAGATGAGAAGTTTTTTCCTGCGTGGGAGGTTAAGGAAGTCTTCAGACACGCGTTCAAGCACGTCACTGGGCTCCGAGAGCAGCGAGTCTTCATCGCGGGGCGGCAGCCTCAGCCCGACAGCAGGTATCAGTGTGGTGGTCTCAGATCTGTCCAACTCTCCGAGTAACAGCAGCAACCTGACTACAGACAACAGTCCAGGTATGCACAGCAAAATCTGGGTGTTATACTTTTTAAATAGTATTTTTTAAATATATTTTTTAATATATATTCCAGGTTCAGTACAAGTTCAACTCAATTGATAAAAACTGAATTTCCAACTGCTTTTCTTTTAAACGATCTATAAATAAATGATGATTAAAAAAAAACTTAAATCTGGGTTAGAGTGAGGTTTTTGCAATGGAGATGAATGGGGTCAATCTATAAACATTAGAATACTTTCTATTTCAGTAGTTGAGGAACAAAACAAAATTTATGTTAACGTGATTTTAGTGTGGAAAAAACTGCTCATTAACCTGTTCAGTCTTTTCACTTTGCTGTCATGACTATGTAATGTTGTAAATCCTAAAGCGGTGAAATAAAAAAAAAGTTATTTTAAACGGTTTTACAGCTCAACTAATACACCTATTAAAGTGCCCAAAAAATGCTTATTCAAGTTGATAATTTTATTTTTGGAGTGTTAAAATTTAGACTGATCCCTCATAAAAAAAAAAATATATAATAAAAAAAAAAATCAAAGTTACAGTGAAGATTCATTATTATGTCTCAAGTGTTGCTGACTGAGATTATGGGTTTACTCTCACTAGCCAGTTTGAACCGTGCCCGAGTGCATCTGACCACCAAAGCGCGCTTCGTTTGACTAGTGTGAGTGCTTCGAACTGTGCCCGGGCGCGGCTCAATTAGCCGGACCTGGCCCGCTTGGAAGAGGTGGGCCAGGGCACGGTTCAGTTGGACTCGGGCGCGGTTCGCATGCAGTGTGAGCGCTAACAGTGCTGGAGCATGGAAAAGGACGCATTGCATCACGGTTTTGCGACGCTCCAAAACCAACATGGCAGGGAAAGGGTCGCTTTGGTCTACGGCAGAGGTGCAAAATGCATAAAAACGAAAAACTGCAAAGTCCTTGCTGCACTTCAGCTGGTACCTTACAAACATCCTCATACGAGCAGCACAATTACGTGAGAATTTTCGCGCCACTAAGGCGACACATCTGTTTAACAACAGGCTGTGAGAGAGCTGTGGACCAAACGACACAAAATTATCCACAAAGAAAACAGAGAGCGATTGGCTCCATTGTGTTCAGAGAGCGCCGCTCTTCCTGTTTATCCTGAAACCGTCGCACCATAATGACGTAAGCGTGCTCCGGCACGAATGCTGAAACCCTATATGTGAGTGCAGGCCAGAGGGGGAGTGGGGAGGGGGGACAATCGTACTCGGGCCCGGTTCATGGCAACCGTGCCTAGTGTGAGTACACCCTAAATGGGTGGTTGATTGCGGTTTCATTTTTTTACGTTATTTAGTATGTAATGCTGCTGCAAATATCTGCAAAGCTACAAGGCTGAAAGTTGCAAATGGAGATATTTTAAAATTATGGCAGCTTCATGCTGACAAAAATGGCTCATAGGGTCTACAAGGAGTTACTTTTGTGACCTCACAAACCCTGATAAACCCCACCCCCAGGAACATGCAACAAAGGAGCGAGGCCATGTTGTGCTGTTTTAGAGAAGAGGAAGAGTTGTTACCATGTCGTCAAATCTAGGGGTGCACGAAAATCTCTATTCATGTATGAATCGTGATTGACTTCTAACGATTCTAAAGGATTCACAAGTTCCAAAATCAAAAGCAGAGGTTCTTAATCCTGTTCCATGGATGGATATTTTTCACATAGCTATAAGAAGTTTTAAACATTTAAGTTCATGCGGTTGCTGTGTTGTATTAAAACTTTAATCAGGATAAAACCATTTACAGTATTAAAAGCTAAGAGAAGCATTAGCATTTACAAATAACAGCGAATCACAAAGTATGAGACAACAACAAACAATAAACACACCATTAAGAGCCATGTGCTTGCACATGTTCTTGTGTGATCATTTTCACGTCTCAACCTGGCTCAAATTGATAAACAATAATGATGATGCCATTGCTTACACAACATAACTGGATCGCATGCCGCTGAGGCGAGGGGTGTGATGTTTAGAGATGCACTGGCGATTTAGCGAATCACAACACACTGGGCAAGCTAACCAATCTGAGCACATCACATATTTTTGAGGGAGAGGCTTCATGAAAACAGGAAATCATCTCAGTGTTTATTGTAGAAAACAGTGTAATAATAATAGTGCTGTAATAATAGTGCTTTTTCTTTTTTATATAACTCGACCTTTTGGTGAAACTATGTACTTCTCTTTGGTGATGTATTGGATCTCGTTATTTAGTCTTCTTAAACTACACCCCTTTTTTACAAGTTAAAATTCAGATCCATCTAATCAACAACTGGTGAGAAACAAGTCCCCACACTAAATTTTTTTTCCTTCATTATAGTTTATTTCACTCAGTTATATGTCAAAAATGGAAGACAAAATGTAGGTCTCACTTTAATGTATTAGGTGGCTGTAACTAATTATGTTCTTTTTAAATTAAAAATTTGATACATTGCACTTATTGTGAACATGCATGTTTTTACGTTAAACTTAATACCTGGATGTAATTACATGTAATTAATTTCTGAAATTACATTTGATTACACTGTTGACCCACCCTTAAACCTACCATTACCACCAAGCCTGTCCCTTACCCGTATCCTGCCTCAATAGCAGCAAAAGTGTTTTGCAAGACAATATGAACACATGATTTAATAAAGTACATCGTAGTTAAGGCCACCTAATATAAAGTGGGACTAAAGTCTGTTGTGTCTTTCAGAACACACAGTGGCTCCCTCACCACAGGTGTCTCCTGTCAGACATGTGATGTTTGACATCAACTTACCAGTGCCTCATTCTGTGACGTCAGAGAACGACACCCCTATTCTGCTTCCTTCAGTTTGGGTGAATGGGAATCCAGTTGAAACGTCTCCTCTTACTCACCACCCACCATCACTCGTACTTCAGCAAGCTCAACCAGAGTCAAGCAAACCAGTAACTCAGTCAGGTCAACCACAGGCAACCACGCTGCCAGCCAAGCCTCAGACAACCCAGCTCCCAAAGTCCCAGTCAAAGTCAAGGCCCGAGCCCCTGCTCCCAGCCCTGGGGGTGCTTCAGAAGGGCTCTCTCTCCCTCTCCTGCAGAACCTCTCTCACCGTGGGGAAGACAAGCAGGGCGGCAGCCCTGTGGACGGCCGTCGCTGGTCCTTCGATAAACCTGGAGAGGAAGAAAAAGCAGCCATTGTAGCAGCATTAGAGCAAGCTGGAAGACTTACAGATGAGGTTGAGCTGGAAACAGTGATACCTGCTGGAGAGACAGAGACTCAGAGCAAGAAAAGGAGGGGCCTGTTCTTACATGGGAAAGGTGATTCGGCTGGGAAAGGACCAATCGCGAGCAAAGAGGAAGCAGAACGTGCTCAACCACTTATAGAAGTCAAACATAAAGGATGGTTCAGCTCCAAGGACTCACACAGTAAACCCAGGTAAACTTATCTTTGCTGATTTTATGATAGAAATGCTAAATAGAAGCGTGTGTGTGTGTGTGTGTGTATTTGTGGTTCATTGAGAGTAAAAAAATTGACATGCAGCCATAGATCTAGTTTCAACATCTGCATTGCAGAGGGAGGCGTTGCCTGGAAACCTGAACTCTTGAGTTGTTTCCTTTTAACTTTCTCTTCCTTTCTCTCTGTCTCTTCACACTTGTTCTCCCTCAATACCAAGATGAGATTTTTCCATTTTCATCGGCAAGTGCTATTTTTCACTGCAGACAGATGGATTTGAATGTGTGTGGGAGTGTTTGTGTTCGCTATGAATGGGAGGAGTCACTCAGTTGAATTCTGTCACTGACCTAAACCAGTAATAACTGCATTCTTGTTTCTGTTGTAGGTGTGTATGCCGTCCATTGTTTGGTAAATATTTTTATTTTTTCATGGGTGTTGGTAGATCACACTCTGTTCTATTTTTTCAGAGCTTTGGTTTGGGTTTTTGTAAAGTAGGGAACGCCTCTACAGGCTGCGTCAGTTGATACGTGCACGCACATGAGAATAAACATACATAACCCTCTAGGATTTTGCAACTTCATCAATTGCATGTTAACTGGGAGAGCTTACAGTTATGTCACATCTTCAATTTTTCATCAAAAAGGTAAACATGAAGGGGAAAATTAAATCTGTGAATTCCAGGTGTATCAAATTAATCTTATGTTGAAGTTTCCTGCTGATGTCTTGGAGCAAATTCCACAGTGAGCATCATTGTTGTACTCACTCTGCAGGGAACTTGAAGTGAGATTTCTCAGAAGAAAGCAGCATTACTGCTCATATCTGCATATATGGTCCATGTGCGAAGACGTTACAGACATTTTATTTATTTAAAATCCTTTTAGACAACTTTTGCTTCCAGTATTGACCTTTTGTTTCTTGAGTTTTGAAATTAGTAAAACCTCAAGACTTGCAAAGTTTCTTGGCTCTTTTTGGCACTTTTTAGTTGCTTACATTTGTTTCTAAGGACCCTACAAAATGCACCATATTGGTGTCTGTAAAAAATGCAAAAATACCTTTTGGAATTTGCTTCTTGATAACTTTAAAATTAAATGCTTAGACCATGATTTATGGTAGGATTTCACAGCAAAACAAAAACATTCTGGAAATAGCAATTATTTGTGTCCCGCTTACAATCCTAAAGGAAGTGAGATAAATGTGTATAAACAAATAGACCAAAGAGAATATTATCTATACTGATCAAGTTATTATTCACCCATAAAATGTCCCATAACAGGCTAAATCTTTGACTAATGACCTATTAAATGGATACATATTAAGCCTTGACCTAACATAAAAACAGTTTTATTTTGACAATCACCATTTACAATGCCGTTTAGCTCACAACTATTGTTAATCTTTTCCCAAGCAACTGCCTTATAGCATGATTTTATTATCCCTGTGACATCCAGTTCAAATGAATTCATAAAAATGTCACTGAAGTTCAGCTACTGGAACATGTCAAATAACCCAACCAATCACATGCTCTTCTGTTTACTCGCTTGAAGCAAAAAGTGATTTTGTTTGTGAACTTAACTATATGGACATAGATGTGACTCTGTAGAAGTCTATCTTGTTTGCTCGGTCTTTCTTTTTCTTCCTCTCACCTCTACCTCCGATACAGTTGGGTGATTTTATGACCTTTCAAACTCAGCATTTCAATGTTTCTCAGAGTAAAGCAGGTTTAGCCAGACACTGTGTTCAAAATATTATCTTACATCATACTGTCTGCCTTCCACATGACGAGGCACTACTGCAGTGGTATTTCTTTGAACAGCAAAAGATAAGGTAGACAACATTTATTTAACTGAATTATACTGAGAAGTTATCATATGATCTATGTTTGTCATTGCACTCTGGGGAATTTACATGATCCTAGTGTGCTCTGATTTTATACTGCATATTTCACCATAAATGTCATCAATATATCACATATACATAAATAAAAAAGCATACTTTCCATAGTATGTATGCTTCTGAATATGATAGTATAGTATTTTGAGCACAACATGTCCTCTAATTAGAGGTTTCTTAATTGTCCTTCATTCATTCATTCATTCATTCTTTCTTTTTTATTTTTTTTTTGGTGTTGGAAATTAGTCTCTCTTGTCTGAAGAATTTCACATTTTGGACGGTGAAGGTCACTGGTCTGCTTATGGCCATCAATGTTTCTCGCCAATTATTATGGGTTTAATGGAGGCCACGGTCACTAATGGTGTGTACTTTATATACTTTCCTTTCACAGCCCGCTGGTGTCTCCTCAGTCAGACTCAAGTGCCAGTACAATCTGTCCCATTGTACCCTTGACCTTTAATGACCCTTCACAGAGTATGGCTGACAAAAACTCTAATCACTTCACTTCTCCCACACCCCTTTTTGACGCCAATCCGTTCCTCCCACACACACAGCAGAATCCATTCATTCAGGAGCTTCATTCTGTTGCTTCTTTAACTCCTGATGTGCCCTCTCTCTTTAGCTCAACCCAAACGCAGTCTGATGGTAATGCCGCCCCAGATTTGCTAAGGACTGCAAACCAAAAAGGACCTTCCCGAAATGGATATCTCATTTGATCCTTTAATTTCTCAGTTCAAGGGGCCGACAGAAAAGGATGACTTTGAACATTTAGCTAAGGACAGATTGAAGTCAGAGGAGGTGAATGAAACAATGAATTTGGTTACACTCCCTGCTCTCTTCATAGAAACAAATAATCAAGAGCCCTCTGGTGCATTGGGTGGTTTAAAGTCTGATACAAACTACCCAACTGTTTTAGGACAAACTGCTTCAGCAAGTAATGCAGAGACATTTAAGGAAACTTCTTCTTACACGCCTCAAGTTTCAGGAAGTGATGTTAATTATATTATCTCTAGTTCTAACAAGCCTGACCCCACTGCTAATGGGGCGCATGTCTTCCTAGAATTTGATCTCAATTCATCTGAAATTTCCTTGCCTGAAAATTCCAGTTTAGAGTTTTCTGAACTGAATACACTTGCATGCCCTTATCCTGCACTGTCACCTACCTCCAAGAATGAAGACGGTGCCGATGACACAACTCTTGATGACCACCCAAAAACCAAAAAAGATGTCTCACAGTCATCAGTATCAAAAACAGACACTGTTGAACTTCCTCCTAGTATCTCCTTTGAATTCTCAGAGGGGGTGTCTGTGAGTCCTGAAACATCACAGAGGCCTGAAATGCTAGAGTTTGCTAAAGATATTGAATCTGGGACAGTCCATGAAGCTCCTGTGCTATTATTTGGAGACAACAGCTCAGGTGACACACTGGAACAGTCAACAGTGATATCTGATTCCTTAGTTGGAGACCTAGACCATCAGTCTATTGAGCACAATCTTTATCCACAGTCTGACATCATTCAGAGTAATATAACACAATCCAATGAAGAATTTTGGGGATCAAATGCCTCACTCATTCAAAATGTGGCGGTAAGTGGAAAGTCCCTAGCCGAAGCCACTGAGCCTTTAGTATTCCATGTTCAATCGGGACAGAGTTCCCTAGTATCAACTGCTCTGCCAGTGAAGAATGGAGAGAAAATGAATGCAGTTATGGACACCATGCTACAGAATGAATCAGGAAATGGTATCTTAGAGGGTGTCAGTAGTAAAAATATCTGTTCTGAAATTGGAGACTTTGTTCCAGAGAACCTAACTGATAGCCCTAATTTTTCAATGTCTAATGACATGCAGGAAGACAAACAAGAGAAAGTCAATGAATTGCCAACTAGTCCATTTAAGAAAGATTACCTGGTAAGTCAACTCAGCACCATCACTGAAGAGGATGAAATAATACCCTCTAATGGAACAACACTTCCTGTAGGACATCTCCATCCCACCAATGTGATTAGAACAGGGACAGAGGAGAATGCTTCAGATCTCAACTCGGTGCTCTCACCTGATCGCGTTCTTCTCCACAGCATGTACAAGAGTGCAGATTCAGACCATTATCTCACTTGTGTATCTCAACAGGATTTCCCAGTTTCCCCTAGCTTAGAGCTTACAAAGGGAGTGAAACCAAGACAGGTTCTTTCTGAGGAAGACACTTCAAAATTCAAATCCTTGCCAAACCATATACCTAATGTTGTGCAACAAGATGACATTTCTACAAAAGGCATACCAGAAATGGGTTTTAAGCAAGATGAGGTCATAGCAGAAAACATTAAACCTTTTCCAGAAGCCTTAACAAAACAAGAATCTCCTCTGGATGTTCTGCCAAATAATTGCTTATTGGATCTCCTGCCAGAAACGCATACCTTTTCCCCCAAATTAGCTCCCTCACCCAACACATCACCTGAGAACATAATAAAGTCAGAGTTTGATGAAGCAGTGCTACAGTTCAACCCCTCAGGGCACATTGTTGAGAAATCCGACTTTCCCAAAGACATGTCACCAGTTGTTGTTACCTCAGAAATGATAGCAGAACTTGAGGCTCAGCTTGCATCATTAGATACAAACACGTGTTTGGTAGATGAGAGTAAAACCTGCCCAAAAGATGGATCCTTTAATATTGAACCTTTTGGGATTGTATCAGAGAACAACTTGCATTTAGTCCAGTTGACTGATTCTAATGCGTTTGTATCCAATTGTTCATCAGAACAAACCTCCAGTATCACTCAGGACCTTGTCATAACTGATTCTGACCTGAAAAACATCTTTGTACCCCAGCCAACTGCAATGCGCCTTCTTAGTACTAGCATAGGTCTGGAAGAAAACCCTGGTTCTGCAGTCACTCACAATGACCCAAAACCAAATTCTAAACAAACCGATAGTCTAGACTTAAATATAGATTTTTGGACAACTCCAGCTGTCCAACATTCTGTGACACCAGACCTATTTCCTGTAAATTGGCCCACTTTATCCCAGCCATCAGCCCCTTCACCCTTCGACCAACCAACGCTGACTTCCAGGGATGATCGTAGCCTTAACTTTACATCATCTTTATTCGACCTTTCACCTGTAGCTTCCTCAACACCACATGTAGCAGTAGACAATAATCCATTGCCCCAGGTATTCCCCTTCCCCACAATTCCCCGTACCTCAAAGGTGCCACGTCCAACTCCTCTTCCTACTATGCAGCCTGTGAGTTCTACAGCATTCAATCCTTTTCTCCAGGCTAAATCACAGACATCTGATCATCAGAGCAGGTGAGGTCTTCAGCTTTGTTGTAGTTGTCAAGGGAGAAGGTCTTTATCTTGCACTGGTATTTTTTTTTTTAATTCCTGGGTTCACAGTCACTTTCATTCTGCTTTGCAATGGTCTTAAGTGATGTTTAAAGGTAAAATTTGTAATTATTGAAGCAGAAAATTTCTACTCCTAGAAATTTGTGATGAACCAACATGGCCAGTACTAATGACTAATTATTTATATTTAGCTTAAATATATTGCATTGATACCATTAAAAAGTAAAATTTATTGGCTGATACACACAAGACCAACATTATATGGTCCATCCATGATTTGAAATTATTTTGGTGTTGGTCTACATAAGGGCTACAGCAACTCAAAGTGAGGTTCTGCATGCATCTACCATTGATATCTTGCCCGTATCAATAACTACAGATTTCTTATTTTTGCAACTATGTGGTGTGAGGTATGTTTCTTGTGAAAATGGTGTTATGGGGTTGGGCAAGGTGTCTTTTGGGATGTCTTATTATATGCACCAATCAATGTGGTTCACTTTCTTGGGTTGCAGGGTGATTCTTCCCCTTCATCCACATCTTCGCTCTTGTGTTAATTTGTTTGTGGTAGCAGCATGTCTCCTGATTTCTCCATGGACAGTCACACATAGGCTCACACTCTCTTGTGGATCCTACAGTAGAGATGGGGGAGCCTCACTTCAATTAGCAGGTGTTAACCTAGTGAGCTGTGAGTGTGTGTTGTTGAGTCCACAGGAAGCTTGCCTAAGTAAATTTAAGTTTCTATGATTTCGGGTGCTTGGCTTCTTGCATCTTGGTCTTCCTTAATGCATCGGGTCTAACGGGTCATAAGATGGTAACCGAAGATAGCAGTAATTGCGTTCTTGAGATCTCCTTTCTCTCAAAACAAAGAACTTTTCATGAAAACGTCTTAAGTGGTGTGCTGTTGTGAATGAATTCATTGACTCGTTATATGAAGCTGTCACCATTGTTTATAGCACTCTTTCCCATCTAATCTTGTGGTGTAATTATGTCTTTTAGTCCACACCCAGTGAAGCCATTGACACCTCCTGATGAGAAAAGGTCAGAGGGTCGCTCAGTCCTAGAGAAACTTAAATCCACCATCCACTCAGGACGAACAGGCCAGGATGCTGACAAGAAGGTACTGCATGAGTATAATGCAGTCTGCTTTGTAGATAATAAATGTGCTATTTGAGTAAACAGATCGCATTTAATTAATTTACACTGATGAAGCTAACATCATTTGGTCAGCTTTCACTTGATCTGCTTATTGGCTTCTAATTACAGTGCAATTTATTTTCTTGCATTTATCTCAAAAGTATTATATATAATTTTGCCACATTTACACTAAAGTTCAAAAGTTTGGGGTTGGCATTAACACAAACAAACAACAACCAATATATATATATATATATATATGTGTATGTATGTATATGTATGTGTGTGTGTGTGTGTGTGTATGTATATGTATGTGTGTGTGTGTGTGTGTGTATGAAAAAATCTCTTATTCAAAATGAGTAATAATATGAAGTATTATTACAATTTATAATAACTGTTTTCTGTTGTATTAGTTTTAAATGTAATTGAATACATTTAATGAATTGCTGAGTTTTCACCATCAACATCTTCAGTGTCACATGATCCTTCAGAAATCATTCTAATATGATGATTTGGTGCATTTCTTATTTTGGTTGAAAACATTTGTGCTGATTATGTTTGTAGAGACCATATTATGCACAGACATGATATATTTTTTTTTTATAGTTTAAGTATAAATCAAATTAGATCAGCATCTACTGAATCAGTTACTACTAAATGCTTATGAATTATTTCCTGAACATAATCACAAATCAAACATAATCCAGATGTTTTTTGTTTTTTTACCCCAGAATATTTTTGTCAAGTAAGTCTTTTTCTGTTTTTCTTGTTTAAGCAGCTAGTGGAGGGAGGAGGCACGTACTATCACCTGAACCACAGTGAGCTGGTGAATTTGCTGATCCAGCGGGATACTGAGCTCAGGCAGGAGCGGGAGGAGTACGAGAGGCGAGGCGCGCTGCTGGAGAAGCGCGAGACAGAGCTAAAGAAGATGAAGGTTACGATCAAAGATCTAGAGGATTACATTGACACGCTTCTTGTACGTATCATGGAGCAGACCCCCACGCTGCTGCAGGTCGGCTCTAAGATGAAATGATAAAACAAACGCCTCCACTATCCCTGCACAAATCTTGGGTGGACGTCACAACCCTGCACTGCTACAGCAATCATATAGATGTAGAGAGCTATCTGGCGCTAGGGTGATGGGCATGGACGATAGGGTGTACATTTTGTGTTCTTAAATGTGTCCAAAAATACCTGGCCCTTTGCTGGGGTCCATATGCACTGCAGGTTTGCATTTGATGGTTAGAGGTCGGCACTCTGCTGCTATACTTCAAAGCTGGTACGATCCATTTTGACATGTGTCAGCTGATGTTCACTCACTAGACATGTCACTAAGACACGTGCCAGACCAGCTATGTACCAAACCCACCGGTCAATTGAAAGGAAGGCATGTATGTGACATGCCAGTCTTCTAGTGTTAGTGTGAATGGTTTCTAATGCACGAAGAAAAACATCATCGATTTATCCTTTGTTTCTTCTGTCATGTTTATCTGACATGTAATGCTCAACTGCTTGAACCGAGAACAAAAGAGCGGGTTTGAGATCACTTGAAAGTGTGCAAGAGGGAGCATGAGACGTAGAAAGCAGGAAAGAGAGCAGAATCAGCCAGTTTCGAATCTGCTTCTGCCTTCCTACACGTCTTCCGCACTTTATTTAAGAGCTTAAGGGTAGAGGATCACACCAACTGACCTTCTCGCTTCGGTTCGCAGATCAGTGTCCTTCCTCTCCCTTCCTTTGCTTGAGCCAATGCACGTACATCGCTGCCAGTGCTTTCAGGTGTAATGAATGGGATATATACTGTATTCATTGCATATATGCCACTCTGACAATATGCCAAATGCTGCCTTATCATACAGTATTTTCTCCATTCTGTTCTCGCTGAGCTCATCACATTTAATTAGATTGAACATTATATTACAAAACTAATGGCGGAGTGTTTCAAGTTAAACTTTCACAAGGCTGTTAGGTATCGAGATGAACAAATGGTTCTGAAGAAAGAACGAAAGCCATGAAAATAATAAAATACCAGAAATTATTTGCTCTAAATTAACGTGAAAGTATTCTCAATACCGCAACGGCTCTGTTAATGTTACTGTAATGTAATTCTGGTGTTTCTATGATGTCGCCACTATCAGTGTTGCCACTGTATGTGTACAATGTAGCACTATATGTAGATGTGTGATAGAGGCATAGACCGCAGCACTTTTAAACCTCATCCCGAGGCATTTACAACCGTTCTTTCTCAACAGCTTAGGAAGTGCACGTAATCAAATGCACACGTTCACTGCACAAACGAATTGTTCTCTAAACATGGGATATTCATGGTGTTTCAGTGCTAGTACCTAAAGCTAAGATCTATCAATAACTTATTTTTGAGTAGAAGCACTTAAGGTGGATTAATGAATGTTCATTTAAGGTTTAATGTAAAAGTTTACAATTTTTCAAAAATTTTACATTTGAATCATGCAAATATCTATTTATGCTTTTATTGTTTTGTTTTTTTGCTTTGTGGCCAGGTCTGAAGGTTCTGTACAATCAGTTCATTTATTTTTCCATTTCCTTTAAATGCTGTTAGGTGTACATTGTGATTATTGAGGTCAGTAGTAACAGAAAGCAATAGATGTGAAGGCCAGGCTTTTGCAGAAATTAAGAGATTCATACTTTTTAGGTCTAAACAGATGGAATGTAATATGAAATATGTGCTTGGGTTGCCACTGTGTTGAACTGCAGTTTATATAAATATTCAAAAACACACACAGCCTGCAGCCTAGTAAGAAGGTGTGTTCAAGTGCCCTTGGCTGAATGTTATCATGAAATGTCATGAGATGTGTGCGTAGAAGAAGATTTGTATGCTTTTAATGGTGAAGATGATAATCAAAGCTACATTTTATGTAGTACAAACTCTGGAACTTGCGAATAAAAACTTGTTTACTATATGACATTTCATTTTATTTTTTAAAAGTCTGGAATGTCTTCTTTTTTTTTTTCTTTTTTTTTCAAGGTCATTTAAAACCTAGATATTTTTAAGGAATTGCAAAGAGTTGTAGCAATGCATCGGTAAGCGGCTTGATGCCCCAATCCTCATTCTTAATCCTCAACTCTTCCTCCTTTGGTGTAAATTTCAGTGGATTCCTGTCACAATCAAAATAAGAATGGCGTAGATTAACCTCATGTATCAAGTAGCATTTAAGCACCGAACATTTGTTTTAGGTGCAAAATATCTGAAGTGCTTCCCTGAGGTGCTGTTTGATCGGGTGTTCAGGATGTAGTAACATGAGTGTCCACTGGAGGATGTGATGTATTCTTTTTATCAAATGCCTCATCTGAGAGATGTTCAGTTGTCTATTGGTGTGCTCTTGAGCATCTCTGCTCAGAAAAGGTCTCTGTTGATGAATAAACTTTTCACTTTGGGATGCATCTCTGACTGTCCTTATTTGATGTGAAGACAAAGCTCTCACACGTCTCAAAATGAAACCACTATTTCAACACTAGTATATTGAGCATTAAATAGATTTGTTTTAGTTCTACATGATCTTGCTTCAAACTATGACATTTTGTCTCCGTAATAAATAGATGTAATTTAACTATGAGTCACACTATTAGTCAGATGTGTTAAAAGATTTACATTTGCGCACACTGAATTATGTCTTTCTTATATTTTTAGACCACACTAATAGGAGAACATAATGTACAACAAAATTAATATTGTACAGCATGTAGACAAGCTATTTGAAGAATGTCTATCTTGGGAAAATACAGGGTATGAACAGAGACCGTTTGGTATGAATCAAATAACATCATGTGCGGTAACAACAAGACAATGATATTGACTAAACTGAACCACATGATAGTTAAGGAGGCTGAAATTACCTGATTGAATTCACTGACGGTAATGGCAATTTTTAAGCTACTCTTTAAAGTTAATTCATTATACATATAATTTGTCCTGTTAGAAAACGACATTACGCAAAATGCATCGATACGGATGTTTTGACACCTCTGAGGGAACTCTGTCTCTGCGTAAACTTTGAGGTTTCGGTAAAACAGACTTGCTGACTGCACTGTGTATCTGGTAACACCTGCCATGCCTGCATCGACTGAGTGTCCTCCGTTTAGACTCGGAGAGTCTCGGTTCGATCAGGTAAACAACAGCCGGAGTCCATACCAATGTGACACTTGTGCTCTAACATCTGGTTGATTTCTCTAGGCTTACTGCAGACGGGTTTCGAGACAGAATATTTCATTTGAATTGTTTGAGAGGAATCGCTTTTTTGGTGCTCAAAAGAGATCCATTTTAATTTTCTCACTAAAACAAATTCTCTGCAGTGTTTGCTTCTTCCGCCCTCACTCCTTGTTTAAGTCGCATTAACAGTGACCTCTGTTGGTGAAAAATCTGCTTTGGAAAATGTAATGAGTATTAATGGTGCATTTTATTTGATTATTGGCAGAAATACAATAGTATAGCCTAAAACAGTGGGCCAGCATTTTAAATGAACCCTCAGATGATAATAAATAAACAAATAAATTGCATTACGCACTTAGTTGGCGTGTTTGGATATAATATGCATTTTGGCGTAGCCCATGCACCTATACCCCACACACCTAAACCTACCACTACCACGTATCTTACACCTCGAAGGCCATTTTTGCTTTTAAATAAGCCAAATAGAAATAGAAAATCGTGCCATTAACGCACACGTTCATGAGATCGGGTTAGGCCTATATTTTATCAAAACATGTTGATAAATAGTTTCCTGTGGATTGTAACCAGTTAACGTTACCTCCTTACATTACTTTCAATCTAATATAGCTTTTGTGGGTTTGTTGAAACATATAGTTAGGCCTATTTGTAGTCTATTTGAAAAATAGGCCTCCATAGACAACTTTTAAGAACATCTTTGATATTTTTTAGGGGTTCCGTTAGCACGCCCTCCATTAATAATTTCCGAGCTTCAGAATCAAGATAAAACGTCGTTAAAAACTCTTTTGTGCCAAAGCTAGTTCATTAATACCACAGTTCTCCATTAAAACATGTGGGAACATTCACTGCGACAAAAAAGCAATTTAACCCATTTTGTATGCATTAGTGACTCAATAACTTTAACCTTAAAAGAAGATGTAATTTATTTATTCATCCATTTAATTATTTTTTAATACAGATGATTCACATCTGCTGTTATTGCTCCAGCGGTACCGTCCTTAATGCGTGTAAAGGACCGTCTGTTAGACGTGATGAACAGAGAATATGTTGCGTGCTGCTTAATAATCTCGCATTCCTCCCTGCACACACACATTTGAACATTTTAATTGCGTTGGAAGAACTTTTTAGGTCTACAGATCAGCCAGCAGACAGTTGGTGCGCGCGCATAATGAGGTGGACACACCTGGCGCGCGAAAAACAACTGGTTTGGCCCTGGAGTCAGAGTCTGCATCAGCAGCTGACTCTCGCGTCTGGGGAAAGTTTCTGCTATCTCAGAAATAATTTGGCGAATGGTTTAAGAAAATTGTGAACATATGATTATTTTTCTGTACAGACCTGACCTTCAAGACAAGAAGTAACTTAGAAGCCTATTTTTTGAATTCTTTGCATATTCTTTGTATGGAAATCATCATTTGCACATGCACAAATAAATTAATAAAGCAACAAGTATATAATTAACCAACAAACATGCCTGATCAACTAAGACAAATATTTTTTTTTTCATTCTCATTTTTAAATGTGATTGTGATGCCAAATAACTTAACCACACGATGCCATTTTAAACAAGATCTCCACTGTATAGAGTAAAAAAGAAGACATTAAATGCAAAATACAATTTCTCACTTCACCTCTTGTCCCACTTAATCTGTATCTACTTCTATTGCATTTTTAAACTAAAACAATGAACCTTCTCAACCAACCGGGTACGCTAGACTAGATGTTTAACTTATAAACTTATAAACATATTTATTTATTACAATATTATGAATTGCTGTGAGAGTGTTGTTTAATTTCCTACATGATATTAGATTATTATTATTCTGAAAGATTCGCTGTTACTTTCAGGGTTCATCTTATGGCAGACTAAGACACAGTGAGAGTCTTCCGAAACATAAACCTTAAATATTTTGATTGTATGTGAATGCTGTTTCCCTGTTTTTTTATATATATATATATATATATATATATATATATATATATATATATATATATATATATATATATATATATAAATAAAAACGTGTATATATATGTGTGTGTGTGTGTGTGTGTGTGTGTGTGTGTGTATATATATATATATATATATATATATATATATATATATATATATATGTGTGTTTTTATTAATGTATGAAACTCATGGATCAGTTCAAAAATGGAACACTGCCTCTAAGTGTGACTAATGTGCAGGTACGTTTGGGGCCTAATTAAAAGGTAATTTGGAAACCCCCATTGTGTCATGTTTGCTACACATTTTTGCAGTTATTCCATACAGGGGAACCATTTTTGGTTCACCAAAGCACCCTTCAGTGAACAGTTTATAAAAAATCATCATTCCATTGATGTTAAAGACTCTCCGTGGAACCACAGATGTCAATAAAGAACCTTTATTTAAAAAGTGTGTTAAAGTTAATGTGGTTAATATGGGTATGTGAGAAGAGGAACAAACATCAGCCAATCAAATTTCAAAATTACACGTGTTGCGTAAAGAACTCCAGTTTTCTTGGTAAACTTCAGTTACACAACAAAATCAAGGTGAGGATGTAATACTTGTAAACATTTCCCTCTTTTGCATGTTTCTGTTTTTCGCAATAGCTTTGGGAGGTGCAGAAGATTAAACAGGTGAGTGTGAACAGCGTTGAAAGCCCTTTACAGGTTGCTATGATGAAAGAACCTGCTCAAATCACTCAACGTCTTTGTGCACGGTGTGACACGCACACACAAGCTGTACTTCTGTATAGTGGTGTAATGAGAGGAGAATTACGGCTAACCTCAGAATGGTAATTCTCCCATCAGCTCGCTCTCACCTCTTCTTCTCTCTCGCTTCCTCCTCTTCATCCTGTCTGCTGTCTGTGGATTCATTATGTCCTCAGGCCATCATCCATCTAGACACAGGAGAGAAGATCCCCATGCCCTTTCGCATGTCAGGTAAGGGTGTGAGTGTGTGTCTGTGTCATGGGTGGTAGGCAGTCTTCTGCTTGTTACCAGCTCTGGAGACTGGAGTTAGGTGGTAGGGGGTCTCTCTGGACCGATCTGTTGGCAAAGGTCACACTCAGCATGGGCTCTGATTAAACCCTCTCCCTCCTGCTGTCTGGAAGTGTTGTTGGGCCACTCAGAAATAGGAGTATTTTAGTCTTCTGTTAACACCACTATTTAAAGAGAGAGCAGATAGAGAGAGACCTACCTTACAATAATGATGGCTGCCATCTTTTATGAGTAATGAAGATTTTATAAATGTGTTAAAGGTCAGTAATAATGTCATATGAGAGTGCCCAATCCTGATCATTAATATAAACATGACATGAAATGTACTTCTGTGTCCTGATCCAGCCTATTCGAATGTCATAATTACAGTCTTAGTGTGATTCCATTATTGCATCAAGGGTTCATTTTCTCCTGAAATCATCTTGGCACATGTTTTTCCTTTTCCTTACAGGTTTTATGCCCTTTGGTACTCCGGTGGTATGTCATTTTGAAAAGATACTGAACTTTTCCTTCTTGTCTAGCCCACCAAATGTAAAACATAAATCACTTCTTGTAAATGACAACTTCATTATAGGTTGTGGGCCTCTTTTTACCCAATCAGACATTTGCTTCTACCATCTTCAGGCAGGTATGATCTTTCCAGATGAAAAGTCAATCTAAGCTCTGTTTACTATGAACTCACTGTCTGACTGTCTTTTCTCACAGGGGCTGAACCAGAGCCACAATGCCTGTGTCAACTACTGCAACCGTAATGCATCTTAAAGCTGCAGTCGGTAACATTTGACGCTCTAGCGGTTAATAAACAGAACTGCTTGGGTCTTGCGGAAGAACATTGTAGCCGGAGCTTTATGTCAATGAAAAATCACAATGGTACTGGGTTACTCTGCTGTGGTACCCCAGAAGCAATCTAAAATTGTCCGAATATAAACACATTTTTTTTAGATGTACCCTAATGATTCAGGACAGGCTTAAAACACGGTTTGGAAAATGGATTCATGGTGTACTCGCTTGTTATATACATTTTGTAAATCTTGAACACAAAAAAAGTTACGGACCGCAGCTCTGATTGGTTGTTTCTTACCGGGAGCGGATGAATTTCTGCAAATTGCAATAGGATCACTGGGAGGAGCCAGAGGTGCTTGATTTCACGGATTATCTATCTCATATTCTACTGTCAGGACATAATGACAGGTTTCACAAAAACATTTTTACAAAAGTTACCTACTTCAGCTTTAAGGTGCGATATAAAGGTAATATAATTTTGACCAGTTTATGAAGGCATATCATGGCATATTTTAAATATATTCACATATATTCTACAATTATAATTAAAAATGAATGAAAAAAAGGCTATTGGGTTATTGCAGAAAATAAGCTATGTGTACAACAAAACATGTATGATTTTTACACATTTTGTTTATCATGATTATCTTTACTGATTAACTATTTTATGAATACAATCATCAGAATAAAAAATTTTAAAGAACTACTCCACAGTCATATGATATCAGCATCAGCATCAAGTGGATTCGTTTTAATGCATGCGACATTCATTCAACTCATTTTATTCATTTATGCTATTTTATGTTTTCAGCCCACGCCAATGTCAATGTTTTTCCAGGGTTACTTCAGTGCAGTCAGCAGGGCAGTTCACATGCATGCACAAAACTGTATTATGTAATTTGATGTGTAGAACAAATTCTCTTTTGATCTTTACATTTTGAATTGCCATTTCACGTTAACAGAAAAAAAAATATTATTCATGACTTTTCTAGTATTACATGACTCAAATTTTAATAAGTGAACTGATGGAGGCTGATAGCATCACATAGGCACACAGGGCCCTTTGCTGTATTTCACATTGCTGAATTGCATATCCTTCTAGTCACGCCCCCAGTGTCCTCTAGAGCCAATTAGCTGCCCTGCTGGGTGGCAGTTTGATGCCCAGGGGCATGACAAGCAGAACCATGGTGACGACAACTACAAATGGCCCCATGCCTGTGAGAAATATGGGAGGTGGGGGTGAGGTGGGGGTGGGGTGGGGTGGGGGGGACTAATTAAAACTACAATCCCTCTGAAGACCCCTGCTGGGAAGGAAAGGGATGTGAATGGGTTTGATTCTCAGATGTTTGTTAACTGGAGCTCAAAGAGATGACCACAGACTCACAAGGCAAGATGAGAAACAACTTAGAATGGCCTGTCACGACCTGTCATGAAGCCCACTGGGAGTTACGTGCTTTTAAGGTCACTATGAAAACAAATGTGTATTGTCTCCATAACATTTTTGACTTCATGGGTTATATTTGTTATATCAATCTAATATTTAATTGTTTCATTAGGTATGCGATGGGTTCTCATTTGAGGTGAATTTAAAGACAGATCTCACAAACATGAAACTGTCATGCTCTATGATTATGTGAGATGTCACTCTCTAAATGAAGGACAGGTAGGTGTAATAGAAAGCCATAGCTGTGGCACAGCGGGTAATGTGGGTGCTCTACACGTGTAAATCTGCTGCGCTCAAGGCCACACAATTCAAGTTTCCTCCCTCTCTTCATCTGTTTTCCTGTCTGGGCTATATTGTCTTATTAATGAAAGAATAAAAAAAATGATGAAAAGGAATAATAAAAAAATGAAGTATTATAATAAAACATATATATGCACCCACTACTGTTCAGAAGTTTTTATGCTCACCAATGCCACATTTATTTGATGAAAAATGCAGTAATAGCTTGAAATATTACAATTTTTATATATATATATATATATATATATATATATATATATATATATATATATATATATATATATATATATATATATCAAAATGTAATTTATATAGCTGAATTTCTGGTTGCAATAACTCCAGACTTTATTATGAATTATGTGAAAATGAAACAATGAAGCAGTGTGTGTGTGTGTTTTTAGCTTGAATCTGTCATTCAGAAATTATTCTAATGTTTTTCTACTCAAGAAACCTTTTTTGTTATCTGTGTTGAAAACATTTGTGCTGCTTAACAGTTGTGTGGAAAATATTCTGAAAGAACAGCATTTATTTGAAATATAAATATTTTGTAGCATTATAAACTTTTGTAATATTGGTAATTTCATGTGTGCTTTCTGAATAAAGATATTAACATCTTTAAAATAAAAATATTATTGACCTCAAACTTTTGAACTGTATATATATGTATATATGTATTTATGTATATATGTGTGTGTGTACAAATTTATAATTATGTGGGTTTTTTCGTTAGTTTTTTTTACATTTATTTATTTTTTACTTTATTTTTAAATAAATTAAATGTAAATTGAATGTGTGCACAGGTGGGGCTGAATCTTCTCATTAAAAGAGCTGAGAATTACAGTCCAGCTACAAGACTCCTGGTCCATAGGTTCATCTCATTCCCTGCTGTTGGTATGTGCATGTGTGTGAGAGCATGTTTATGTATGTGATGATTTTCTGACATGCACCGCTTATAATCTGCCCTGTCGTGTTCATGAAAAAAATCAAGCATCCTGTCATGCAGTCTTGCTAAACTGCTGATTATTAAAGCATAAAACGATTGAGTAATGCACTATATTAATTAATGCCTACAGTTTTCAGTCAGCTCTTTTGCTGTCTGAAAGCTGACGTCTTTGCATTTGTAATGACACTCAATTTCTAAATGAGCATTTATTCAGACTTTCATTAAACCCCAAGCGTTTGTTTATTGTTGTGTATTAGCGCGTTGTGTTTTGACTGATCCTGTTGTCAGAGGGGGCTGCTGCTGAAATGTTATCTCAGTGTTCCATTAGTGTTCTGAGGCTCAAACAGGTCCAGAGGGGCTGAGGGAGACTGTCCCACAATGCCTTGGGGATGCTTGGTTGTAATTAAATTGTTTTCGTCCCCACCCCACCCCTTTAATTAAATCAGCAGGTTCCCCCCTCACCTCTCTGGGCAGGGGTGACGGGACCTTGTTAGCTCTCGGCTGCCGCTCTCTAATTGGTTAATTAGGCCTAAAGTGCCCTCTGTGTTAGCACTGAGTTCCCTGTCTCCAGGCCGCCATGTCGTTGTTGTTGTTTTTTTTTTTTTTTTGTGTTTAGTTATAAAAGGCAATTAAATGCAGCTAATGGAAAATACTGAAAACAAAGTGTTTGAAATTTGCCTTTTGCATTATTTTAAGTAAAATGCAAATTAATCTTTTTTTTTTTTCTTTTGCTGTTGTTAACCTCAAAATGAAATCTCGAATTTAGCGGGGATGTTCACAGTGGTTTTTGTCTCTATGGGTGACCTAAAGCAGGACCTCCTTCATATGAAATTTAATATGCATTTGTTTATGTTTCTTTGTTCTCCATTTTTGATTCGGCATGCGCGCGTATGTGTGTGTGTGTGTGTGTGTGTGTTTAATTGGCCTGGGTCTGAACCCCTCAGAGGTGAATAGCTATTTACTCAGCCAATTAACTCAGCCCCACAACACTGCAGCACTGAACACTGATAACTCACAACACAAGGCCTGTAAATTAAAAATGCTTCAGGCTCTCTTTATTTCTCTCTCTCTCACACACACCCACACCAATCTCACCACATGCCTCAGATGATAATGCCAGGAAGTAAATCATTATTCTAATAATTTTTCCTCTTGTAATTCACGTGTGCACTTTGACTTGACCATATAAACTATTTATTTTATATCCAGTTAACCCCTCTTAGCACCGACATTCCAGATCAAGAATGTTTTCCAGTTCTGATTGCTTTTATTTTAACATCCACAGGTGTTGACTCTCTGACAGGTTATTACTATTGTATTCTGTTCGTTTTGTTCTGTGGTATTTTTATTGGGAGATTATATGAATGGGAGATTGCAGTAAGATGTGTCACCCACCATCTAGCAAATGGTCTATAAAATGTGTAATGTGATATAGAAGTACAATGTTGAATGATAAAATCTGTTTGCATGTCTAGATTTTTATGTTCAAAAAAATTGTGTGTGTGTGTGTGTGAATGATTATAATCTGCCTGCAAATGCATATAGCCTAGTGTTACAAGTCCTATTATTACTATAAAGATACTTTTGTAAAATATTGAACATTGAATATTAAACTCGCCTGGATGGTTTTATAAATGTGAGTAATGTGCAGTAAAATAATACTTATATGCATATTTTTATTTGAAATGGAATTTTCTATGTCTTCCTCAGTTATTCAGCTTACATGACACATCATACTACTAACTTTTAATAGGCTTTCTTCTAATTTCAGTTGATAATCTGGTTGCACATTAACATTGGATGATAAAGGCGATGTGGTGGGCACCTCAAAGCTGGTTTCCAGGCATGTGATTATGGATCCTTTTGCACGTATGAGGTGGAAGGTTACTGGCAGCTTTTGTGCAGTCCTATTGTGAGTTCTGATCTGATATATGTCTTTTTGTTCAAGCTCTGATAGAGACATCCTTGACTCATGTCGTGCTGCCCATGCCTGTTCTCCTGCTGCCGTCTTTAATAATGGCCGTGCTGGAGAGGTCAGAGGAGTTCTTCTTTTGTGCACTATATGTCCTGGTGTATTTGTATTTCACAGTTTGATCACAGCTTTTTATGTATCATTAAAGGTGTTTTAAGTTAACATACCTGTTTATCTGAAAAATAATGCAACAGTCAGGTATTTTCCTTTTAAAATGTGCATTCAGGGCTGGAATGTCAGTCTCTGTTTTGGTTTGTGAAACCCGCCACTGCCAGTTTACCCAATTGTATTTCGACATCTGTCGGCTTCAAAACAGCGTTACTTCATTTCATTCATCGTCAAGTACACTCGTTCCTGTTGGTGTCGTCAATCTGGCAACCTGCGTTTGCTTCAAGTAGGAGGGCCTAGGTGAAAAAAACCCTTTTAAAGTTTTTGAATTTGGACTGCAATACCTAGTTCAAACACTCGTGTCAATCCTACATACAGCAACTTTAATATAATCTTAAAATGTACCAAATTCTCAATTTTTATTCCTCATAGACAAGGAGATGTTTGGCTGTTAACTTCAAAATATGACATTGGTAGCCTATATAGTGTTTCAGTGTTTTCTGAACTTGAGCAATTTTAATATGCTTAGAATTAAATGGTGGCACACCATGATTGGTTATGAGATCAATCAGTGAATCATAACTTACATTTCAGCCTTTTCCTAACAAAAATCATATGACTACAGAATTCTTAAAATAAAGTGCACAAATCACATGGACTAAATGTTACTAAATGTGCCACAATTTAAAGGGACCAGTAAGATTTATTTTTTCTTTGAAAGAAATTCATACTTTTATTCAGTAATGAAGCATTACTTTTAATTAAACATTTGACATTTCTGAAGGATCATGTGACACTGAAAACTAGAGTAGTGGCTGTAAAAAAAATTCAGCTATGCAATCTTTTAACTCCTTTTGTATCAAATTCCAAAATGCTAAATGCACATTTCTGTTGAAGAGTGGGATCGACTCTTCACCAGAATTCGATGGGTTTTATGACTCCTAGACTATGTCGCAACCTCCTCAAATTCTTCCTGCTCTTGATTCGCAGGTGTGTGCAGCTATGTGTGTGTGTCTGTGTGAGAGTGGCAGTAAATGGTGAGTTGTCCTCTGCTATTCTGCCTGTCAGCTCACCCTCACTGGCTCTCAATGGAGCAAGAACAGGGCTGCAGGAGGGTCACTGCTTTGAGGGTGGGGCTGAGGGCCAGGGCTATCCTTGATTAATTAGAGTGCTGAGAGGAGTCTGTGTGATATATGTGTGGTGCTTAAACCTTTCACCTGTCTCTCTAGGTGAGTCTGAAAATGAAGACAGCTGCTTTTGCTAAACAGTCAGAGGTGCCATTTTTTTGCATTTAAAGTATGATGCAAAAATGAAATGAAATGGTTTCAGATTGTCTTGCAAGATGCAACAGTGTCACATGAAATAATCTAGAGGAAATTTAAATGAGCTTTAGTCAAAACCAAGCAAATTTGCTTATTTGCTGATTTCAATTTTACAAATCTTCTTTCAGATATTATTGTTATAGAGATTGCTGCAGGAATTGCCAATATGTTAGTGATTTGTACTGTCAGGATTTTTTTAATGCATTTTTTTGTAGTATAAAAAGAAAAGTTTATTTTACAGTGCATTTCAAATTTTTTTTATTCATAAATTATGCCTTTTAATGTATGATTCATGAATAATTGTTAATGTAATGTTATGTTACATTATAATACTTGTTCCATCTTTAATGCTTTAAAATGCATGCCAAACAACCAGTTTCAGATGTAACAAGCAATCTACAAATATTATGTGATTACAACTGATTACAATTAATTCTGAAATGATGTATTATGCATTACATAATGAATGCCTTTATAATGCATTATACATAAATGCTTTGTGTTACTGAAAAAAATACAAAAAACTTACATTTAGACTACCTTTGCCATGTAACACCCCTTTAAGATTAATAATAAAATAAAAACTATTAATTTCACACTTTTAAATGCAATCTTTAACAAACAAAATGTTTGCTAAATGTAAATGGATTTTATAAGTTTCTAAATTTTTAATAGAATTTTAATATCTGTTTTTTAATTGGTTATTGGTCATAAATATTTTGCATCCATAATATCATAGGATAAGGATGCATTTAGTTTAAAGACTGTAACTAACTGTTGTTTACTACATGTCACTTGAGTTCAGCTTTGACCTCTTCACGGGAGAGTGACAGATGAGTGTGTCGATTTATTTAGAGCAGTTGATGGAGATGATAAAAGGTCTTTAACATACTTTGATCTTTTCCCCTGTTCTGTTCCTCTCCCAAACATACATGTATACACACACAGAGAGAGAGTTTCTGGTGGCCAATTAAAGCTCATCATGCGTATGTGTTGATGAAGTCATCATTAGGCAGTCACCGCTTCATTAAAGCAGGACTACTCTGGAGGACTCCTGCGGAGCACGCTATCCCACAACCCCCCACACGCACTGCGGCCAGGGAGGGAGGGGGAGGTGTCAGGGAGCAATCACGCACAGCAGTTCATAAGTGTCAGCGAGTCCCTTTGATAACAAAAATGGCGGGAATGCTCACGGCCTTGTCAGTAACGTTTGCATTTTTTGTGGGTGTTTGTACGTTAGGCTCCCTCTGCTGCAGAAGCGCCCTCGTCTCGGGCTGCCTGTTCACAGCATGGTGTGTCTCTGCATGTTCGGCCTAGCGCTGCCTGTTGCCATCAGCCTGTTCCCCCAAAACAGTCAGGTGAGCACTCGCACACACCTCCCTCCATCCGCTCCGTCCCCTTCTCTTTGTCTGCCGTGAAGACGGTTATGCTTTAAAATGGTGTTTATTAAGCTGTTCATCCATATGGTTACTGAACTGCAGACATATGTGCTGCCAACTACTTCTATTCCTCTCCCACCCCTCCCCTCCTCCTCTCCTCTCACTCTCTCGCTCCCTCTTTACACTTTTCCGAGGGTTCCAGACGAACGCTCCCAAAAAACTCCACTCTTGTCCCCCCCCACCTTTTCACACCCCACAGGATGTCTGTTTCAGATTCTGCCTCACACACTCACACACTCATCGCCATCTGTTTCTGAGCAAAATATTGCAAGTTTTGGCCCTGGTTTGGATATTTACCAGTGCTCGCAGCTTCATTTTAGCTTTTTATGATGCCTGAAGTGTCAGTTTTGACTGTGAAAAATGCTCGAGGCTGGAAAGACGTGGCACACTTTTAATTCTCATTTGATGAAACATTTTAAACATCTTAATGACTTGATGATTGCTGTGAATGGTTATCTCGCTGTAGCCAAAAGATCTGAATCTGAATGTCAGTATAAAAATAAAAACACTCCGTAATCAAAACAGTGGAATCATATATGAGAAAATTGGATGTTACAATCTTTTCCTGGCATTTGTGCTAACACTAAAGCTAAATTAAATGAAAAGAATAGTTAGAGGTTAATGAAGCTATAAATGCTGTCCAGGTATGGTTGTTTGTTTGTATTTGTCATATTTCGACCGAACCTGTTTCCTGTCTCTCTGATCCACGTGTCAGACCTCGAGCCAGAGATTGCTGCTGCAACAGAGTGCAAGATCCTGACTTACAACAAGGGTCTTTAACCAGTCTGAATGCTTCACACCCAGCAACTAATGTCTCTGTCCCTCACGGTAAAAACTGAAAAATGCAAAGCATCATTACAAATTTTGATTGCATCTCACTGGATTGCTCCTGCTGTGTGTGAATGTGAATCCTCTCTCAGCCACACACAGAGACAGACTCACACCAGCGCTAATCATCCTCTTTCCATGCAGTTGAACATGGAAGTTGCAAATAGAGGATTTTGGGATATTTACAGCAGTGAAAACAAGTATTCTTTTGAATTTCCCTGTGATGTACTTTAAATGTACATATTTACCAGCCTTCCCATTCAATCAGTTCTGTATTATCTGACTATAAATAAATATTTACAGAGTAATTGTTTTAACACAATGTTTAAACAATCAGTTTTGATATTTTAAACGATTGTAATTTATTTATTTATTTTTACACATAACTAAATCGCCTTAGTTATTTTCTTAAAAGGGCTTTACAAACCCCAAATCATTCTCAAACTGAGTAGTAATGAAAAATAATCCATTTGTAACATTTATTACAATAATAACATTTGTAATTGGGTTTGTTTCTTTGTGTTATTTTCTAATAATGCCTTTGCAAAACCCAAATTACCCTCAATTTAAATAGTAAAAAAAATTTCTTTATTGTTTTTTATTATTATTGTTCAATCATGCTCAAATTAAATTGTAATTTAAAAAACAATAATGAATTACCAGAGGATATAACTTATATATTCTAAGTTATGATCTATATTACTTAATAAATCTGTAGAACTGTGAGTATCATTATACATATTTTTTAATGTATTACTACATCCAAATCTTATTAAATATTTGTAAATCTTAATTTATATATATATATCAGACCATAACTGTCGTTACAGGAACATTTTATAACTGTTTTGTATAGGTCAGTATTAACTAAAATTGATCAGGCTCACTCAATTTTATCTACAAGGATTTTTTTTTTTACACTTTTTTGACATTGGTTTTCTTTTTTATTTGCATACTTAAATATACGATAAAATCAATTGCTTTTCTCTTTTGCTTTGTTCAAAAAAATACACAGAAAGGCCTTAAAACATCATTAGTATGTTTAATGAACAGAAACAATATATGCATTTGTGCAATTCCAGCTTTCTTCTTTTTCCATCCGTTTGATCTATGGTTTACAGATGATTGTATCTCTGCTTTTATTTGGATGTGTTTGAGTTCCTTTGGCAGGACTGTAAAATGATTCCTGTTAACTTGTATTTTATCATTAAATCCATCGCTAGAACGAGGGAGTGGACCTGTGTGTTTTTCTACCTGGTTGTCACGGGAACAGATCACAGTGGGCAGTAGTGAGGAGAGACATGACATGAAGCCGCATGTAGAATCATTAACCGTGCAGGACTGCCATACACAGTTGCACAACATGCACATGACCGCATTAATGAGGGTAACATTACTGCTTATACCTTCCCTTTTTGTCAGCTTTTTTTATTATTTCGAAATCAAGTCTTTAATTTCTATGACAATAGGAACTGGAGTTTCTGTGTGAGCATAAAACTATCCTATAAAGGCAAACAAAATTTGTCAGTATTGACTAAAACCAGGTCTATGAAAATGATCCGTCCTGTGACAGAAGGGCCTGGCTTAACTATTCATATCACTACTCATTATTTCACTACTCATATCAAAATTAATAAAAAATACGATCTTTGTTCCAGTGTTGGTATAATTATTTGTAATACATTTACTGCTCGCTGTAAGACACTTGTAATGACAGAGTTATACATTCAGTAATTTGTTATAAGATAAATGTTTCCACTGCAACTGATTCAGTTTGCAACAAAAAAAGACTGATGACTTAATATAATAATTCTTTGAGCAAGAAGTCATTGAGGTTCCTTTCAAAACAAGCAGTCAAGTATGTTCCAGAAGAGTGCCACTCTACATCAACAAGCTTCTGTTTACCTATAGTTCTCCATTACACCATCACCTGCTGTAAGCAGCTCACACTGAAAAAGAAGTTGCTGTAAGATGTGGTTGTTTATTGATTAAACTTAAATCTACAGTAAAACATATTTATTTGACTGAAATAATGTTTACGTACTAAATGACTAAAATCTGTTTACAATAAACTGACAAACATATTAAAGGCCGGGGTGATATTTAGCCACATGATGAATCAGTGGAGTTCATCACAAGTAGCTTTCCCATAAGCTGAGGTAAATACTAAAGATGCGCACCATTACGGTAACCCATGCACAACACTAAAATAACACAGTAAATATTAATTTAACAACATAAGATGTAAAACAAAAGCCTAATGTACATAACCGGTAAGAAAACACTATTTAACGGTTCATTGTTCAACAAACATTTCATTTCAATGAAAAGCCTTCAGATGTAAAGAGAGAATTCTGGGAAATGCCAATTTATGTTTTTCCCCCAACTAAATTATAAGATGACTTTTTTTTTATTTTTTACTTTTGCTCTCTTTGATGTATTTCACTTTCAAATAAATAAATCTCGCATTATCTCATATATAGCAAAGTTGCTTACCATTAACCATTTAACAGGCATTTATTGTTGCATTTACAGTTAAAATTACAATCATTTTTGCTAAGACTGTCCAGCTACAGTTTGTACAGCCTTACAAAATTACATGTGCATTCACACAGTTCTTAAGTCTTTTACGTGCATTAACAAACACTCATCTATTTCTCAATCACTTTCCTTTCTCAAAGAGGAAAGAGTGTTTTTTGAGAATGCATGGAATGTGTGATTTAAAGCTGCAGAGGATGTGATGTGTGCACCTGTGCACAGGATTGGATATCTGATGGCCTCAAAACAAACTCACCAAAACAATCTTTTCTCCCTCGTCTCAATACACTCTTGTCGTACTTGACAGTGATACTCGGGTGTCATCAGTCTGTGCATTTCACTCTCACAACCCTTGCTCACACTGCAGGCTCAGGGTCAAATGTTGAGGTTAAAGGTCACCTGCGGGTTTGTTTAACACAATCTTCCTCGGTTTCTTTTGACAGGAAGTTAGCAAGGTGAGATGAGAGGAAAGTTGCCAGCAGGCGTTATCCCTTTGTCTGAGTGTGTGTGTGTGTGAAAACATTTTTAAAAGGTAAACTGTTTTTCATGTGATAAAAAAGCCCTTTACAATCAGCTTTTGTGATATATATATATATATATATATATATATATAAATATATATATATATGTATGTATGTATGTATGTATGTATGTATGTATATATATATATATATATATATATATATATATATATATATATATATATATATATATATATATATATATATATATATATATATTATAGGGGGACAATAAGGTGTGAGCTGCTAATAAGGTTTGTCTCTGAAACATCTTTATTAATTATGGACATTTTTGATCATGTTTTGCTTGAAAATGAGATGAATGAACACTATAAAGAAACTAATGTGTAAATTGGCAAACATTCACCTTAGTTTATGGGTGTTACAGAGAAACCTGCATACATCAGCCTGTATTCAGGCCCACTGAATGACATCACACAAAACACACACACACACACACACACACATGTTTGTTTTAGTGAAAAATGGGGACATCCCATAGGTGTAATGGTTTTTATATCGTACAAACTGTATATTATATCGCCCTTCACCATTCTGTATGATTTATAAGTGTTTTGAAAAATGGGGACATGGGTTATGTGCTCATAAGTCACCCTCTCCTTGTAATACCTGTGTCATACCCATGTCATTATACAGAGGTGTGTCCTGATATGTCACAAAAACAAGAGCACACACACACACACTCATCCCATTACACTCTAACAGCAATTCCTACACTCCTTTAGATACAGAGACCATTATTTACACAGACACATACACCCTTGCCTCTATGCTGTGGGTACAGGATGGCTCATGTTAAAACTGGCTGGTAAACTGATTCCTCACATCACTTAACTTATTTCAATCTAGTTGCTATAATTACCTAAAGCTGCCACCAGTTTAATCAGCATGTCTTAAATCATTTGGAACTTCACAATCTCTTGATAAATGAAGGCAACATCATATTGTATTGAATAAAATGTCAATTTTAGTAACCGCCTATACAAAGAAACAACTAAATTATTAGAACTAAAAAATATTGACTTGTGAAAATTAACTTCATTGTAAGTTTTAAATACAATTTCTTCCAAAAAAACAATAAAAAAAAAACAAGAAGAAGATGAAGAGAAAGACAGTCATATATAATATGATTTTTTTCTTACAGGGGATGCATGTCTGAAAAACTGGATAATTCCAGCAGAGGTGTTAAACGGCTATAGTGTTCAGTCCTGGGTGTAGACCGGTTTAATTCATCCTTAACTCACAATGTGGTCAGGTTCTCTGCAGTTAGGTTTAGAATCTGAGATATCATGACTAATAATATTAAATAAATAGTGGTTTTCTTGGTCTTGTGTTCATTTAGGCAGTGTTAAGGTTGGTCTTAGGCATCAGACATGACATCTATGTCCTCAGATCCGGTCTGTTTGGTGGCAATCCTCCAGCGGTTCATGTGGTGGTTTCCCTTCTTCTTCTGTGTGCACTCTGGGCCCTCTTCTTCCAGCTTCTGCCTCTTATACTTGGTCCTGCGGTTCTGGAACCACACTTTTACCTGAAGGGAGCAGATGATCAGGACATAAGTGCCATAAAGGTTTTGGTAAGTAGGCTATACGGTTGACAGTTTAGCCTGTCACTAGTGAGAAACCGAGACAGATCGTGACTGAAGCTTAGCAACAACGTTTAAACTCATTTCTGTTCTAATCGAATCGTTTTAATGCCACGAGACAGCAACAACAATTCCGGATGATTCTGGTTTTTTTTCTTCTCAATTTCTTATTTGTTTCAGAACTTTGTTGCATATGAAATCC
Organism: Carassius auratus; assembly: GCF_003368295.1. Taxonomy (NCBI): domain Eukaryota; kingdom Metazoa; phylum Chordata; class Actinopteri; order Cypriniformes; family Cyprinidae; genus Carassius; species Carassius auratus. The sequence continues at coordinate 10,888,216 of NC_039280.1, forward strand.
ACCCCCCTCCTCCAAAAAAAAATAAATAAAATAAAATAAACGAAAAAAAAAAAAAAAAACGATTCCATATATTTTAAAAGGATTTAAAAGATCTCGCAAATATGAAGTAGCCGTTTAATGTATTTGGATTTCTAATTAAAAATGTTCTAGCCTAACTGGACATTTCACACATTTAAAGAAGGCAATATGCTTACCACCATAAATAGTCGCATTAAAGAAACATAAGGATAGTAAAAACATCCCAGCAGAAGGTGAAGGAAAAACGATGATTTACCTTTATTTTTTATTTTATTTATTCTCCTGCGCGCCATGTTGAACAAATTCAGGAGATGCTCGAAACACGAGATCGTGAATCATTTTTCATAAAACACTGGCCTACGCTTAGAAATTAAAATAAATTAATTACCCACCAAATAGTTGGTATAAAGCGATGTTAATAATCATATTATTTAACATTAGTTTTATTTATTTATTTTATTTTATTTTTTATAGCATAGCTTACAAGATTTTGTAACATTTTACAAATTAGTATGTTGCGACATATCAAGTCGTGTTATTTTACTCTTTATTTAGCCAGATGGCATAATTTGGAGGTACAAGTAAACTAACTTTTGCCAGGGTTTGAATGAAATGTAGGCCTAAACACACAAATGAGATATATAGCTATTCTCTTTTATATGACGATTAAAACGTTTTCAAACTGAGCTTTACATCATTTGATCTGGGTGAATGGGTTAGTCTTACTTACAAAGTAAGTTGCTAGGCTAGAACTCATTCTTGGCCTAAGATAAAATAATATCACAGAGCGACACACGGCCAGCAAGCGTCGGATTTATTCTGCTATTGGCCCGTTTCTGGATTTAGCAAGCAGCCCAAGTGTTGTTTACATTATCGTGTAGGCCAACAGCAACAGCTTGTCAGTAAAACATTAATCATTCAAAATAAAGAAATGTCTCATTATTATAGTCGTCAGTTTCCACTCATTGCACATTTCATACCAAACATTTCAACATAACTTAAAAACATTTATCATCATCATTATATAGGCCCGTTTACGTAGCCTATCTATTTTAACTATCGATTCCTGGTTCCTCAGGAATATTTTTTTTCTAGTTGAAGCCTTTTTTGTCTGTTATATTTGTGAAACTCGACTGAACACTTTCTCTAATTGCAAGCGAAACCGTAAGCTAAAGACTATTTTAGCTGTGCCTACTTTTGTGCCTTTAAAAATATTAGCTATGAATAGATTTTCGATGTGCATGAGAACAACATAATTTGAATTGTGTTATAGCACTAGTTTACTAATGTTTACCTGAGTCTCAGACAGGCTGAGGCTGTTAGCGAGCTGTTTCCGTTCGGCTCCGACTACATAATGGTTCTTCTCGAAGGCTCGCTCCAGGCGCAGCAGCTGAGAGGGCAAGAACGCGGTGCGGATCCGCTTGGGCTTCCTTGCGAAAGGTCCGTGCAATAACAGCGTGTCCTGTGAGACCTCGCTTCCTGAAATAATAATAACGACAATAGGCACTTTAAATTGCATATAGACGATACGGGACAGCTTCATTAAACCCATAAATTAAACTGTAGGCTAAGGAACATTTAAAAGCTCTCTTCGTTTAGCCTAAATGTAAGCAAATGTCAATGCCAACTATCGACTTTAAAATGTCAAAAAAGTACCCTGCTTTTATGACTAGGCTACTTTAATTTATATATATTTTGGAATAGTATAGGCTATGTTATGCTTTATAATTGTAGATTATTTTAGAATAAACTATAGCTATTAACGCACTCCAGTTTGTTTTGGGCGATTTTAAAGTTAGCTTATTCAAACGAGCAAACTTCAAACTTGATTTTTTGGAAGTAATTCTTTAAGAAAAGTCTGAAGGATAGACTTTATGACAGAATAATATTTTAGGTAGCTGTGTATTTATAACTCGCTAAGAAATTATGAAAACAATCAAAATATTTCTCTATGCCCCTTCCATGGTAATTTTTGAATGTATTTGTCTAGAAAATATGAATTCCAAATAATAAGAATTAATTGAAATAAATAGCCTTGCAAAATATTTGAATCTTTTTCTTTCTTTCTTTCTTTCTTTCTTTCTTTCTTTCATTAATAGCCATGTAATTTGCCTTTAACACTCATTACGCATAAGATGACTAATTAACTTTTAACCTGATGATTGACTAGTCTATAAAACAAAAAAAGTCACAGGGTCAGTCAGTTTTAAATGTTCTTAATTAAAACAGTTGCAGCAAAAAAAAAAAAAAAACAAAAAAAAAAAAAAAACAAAAAAAAAATCCAGCATTACAACTAGGCCTATACGTTTAATTATTAGAAATGACCTATCCTAGTCTACTAAACTCATAAAATTAGACTCCTCATTAAACGTCATTATCACTGTTAGGTCATGTATTAGCACTTCTAGCTAATTAACAATATTTGACCTTTATATAAAAAAAATTCAGTTCATTGTTTAAAAGTCTTTAGACAACAGCTTCAACACCAGAAGAGAACAAATCGTCCAATGAGCTATGAAAATAAAATAGTGATAATGAGGAGCTGTAACGAGTTCATCAGAGTAGATTCGTTATCTGTCATTAGCTCGACAGTGATTAGTGTGCAATAATATATAAGTAATAACAGAGTAATTAAGAAGTAACTGTCAACTAGCCTAATAAAATATTACATAATTAAATGTCATCTTGGACACTCGGGGAAAAAAAGAGGTAGCCTAATCTTACGTTAGATTATTTACCATAGCCTATAAAAATAATTTACAAACGGGATTTAAGGCAGAATAAATTGTATCTGCATTTTGCCGTAGGCAAAAACTGGTGGACATTCTGAATTCAAGATCAAGCAATTACTGTTATCGGAACTGTTCTCCAATCCTGCTGTTATATTACAATCCTGCTTTTGTCAGTGGACAGCCTGGTCTAAATCTGTGTGTCCCGTTTAAGTATCGCCCCAGGGCGCGCACAAAGCAGTAAGCATGTCAGTTGTGATTTTTCATTTGCAGGTTTTCCGGCGTTACTTTCCAATACAAAATCAAACTATCAGTGTTATCCCGCTCCACAGTAGTAAGCAGTCTAACCTGTAGCCGCAAGCGTGCATTTATGATGATCAGATGAGTTCAGTGAAACACGCATGCCTTTTAATGCACGGCAGCAAACGCAGACTACTTTTATTGAGCGCCATTGGAAAAGCATACTTCATATGCAAATGCTATTTTATTATTTTTATTTAGGTGAAAACGTTGTTTAATGCGTGGTGGATGCAAATATCGTGTTAAATGCTTACCTTGAAACCGATGGCCAAAAAACCTGTTCCTTAAGACCCACGGATAGAAATTTAGTGGTTCACGGTGCTGCGTGCCAAAGAAATGCGGGTGTTGGAGGTGTGTGCCGCCGAGCTGGTGTGGGTGCATGCTGAGAGGTGCATGGTTCACAGTCTCGGAAAACACCAGCTCGGGGTTTGGATAGAGCGCGCGGCCTGCGGGGCTTTGATACCCGTTAAGAAAACTGTCAGCAGGCGCCGTGTAGCTTAGGGCGGTAGGGCGAATAGGGTCTTCTTGTGTTAAGGGGCTTTCCTTAGCCACCAAAGACTCAATGGTAAAGCAACGCTTTCCCGTTGCCGAAAACATTGTCCTTGACGGTAGCGGTACAGTCCAGCAGATGATGTTCGCCTTCACGTCCTTTCAAAACTCCCTTTTAGTGACCTCTGTCAGCAGCACTACTTTAGAAAGACATTGTAGGGTTAGACAGAAACTTAATATGAAACACCTTCATATTCCCTACTTTGGCCAACTGCTCTGTAATCCATCGATCCACGAGTGTCCATAAATCATGAAAGGAAAAGTGAGAATATAAGCTCGAGACCCATGAAGTTGGATTTGAGGGACGCCACACAGTGTCGTCTGAGGCTTGCACTCATTGGATGAAAGCCCTTGGCTCACAGAGCTCCGGCGGTGGGCGGGTCCCTCGTTCATTTGGGTCAGATAATGAACTCTATTAGTTTGATCATTCACTTCAATGGGGCTGCCTCCAACAGGTCAGTTCCTACGCTGTAGATAATCGAAAACTATTTTCCTTGTCACACGTCAAACATTACGCAAGCCTTCATGGTCTAGGCTACTACAATATGCAGTCTATTCCAGCCTTGTTAAGAATATCTAGCCTATAGAAAGAACTTGTTTTAAACTTGTTTTCTTCATTAAAACTTTTCATTAAAATATCACGTTTCTTCAGCTTAGCCTTACTAACCTAAAAATACCAGAATATCAGATTTTGATAATTTTGTTGCTTCTATTACAAAAAAATAGAATAATAGCCTATTTCCAAGAAAACAAAAATGAGTCTTAGAGTAGCCTAAAACAAACCCATATCCGTTCTATATTAATTTTGAAATAGCATTAAGAGTTAATTACAATATTAAAAATAAAGGTTCCAAGAGGGGGTTTTCACAGCGATGCCAAAGACGAACCCGTTTTGGTTCCCCTAAGAACCTTTTAGTGAACAGTTCTTAAAAGAAAAAAACGGTTCTTAGTGCTTAGTAAATAACCTTTTGCAGAATAAAAAGGTTCCAAATGTTCTTTGTGGAAACACTGACGCCAAAGAAGTTACTTTTTTTTTTTAAAGATAGTAGGCTATAGTAAAGCAAGCATTTGATTGATTCTCTGACAATTATGCCTACAATGAGTTCTGGTAAATATTTTAATTTTCACCCACCGATAATAGGCTACATATTGATCAGCAGAATATAGCCTAATGAAACAAATAGGCTACCGAGTACAACTAAACTCGTCAAAGTGATGACTGTTTTGTCTATCCAAACCGTAGTTACAGTCATCTTTTAGTCTTTAACCATGCCTGTCGATTATAACGAAGAGTCGCTGACCCGTGTACGCAGTAACGTATTAACTTGTTTCACTGCGTGATTTCCAGAACTGCACCTCGATAAGATCTCGTGGCGGGCCAGACTGCACCTGTTTCCGATCATTCAGCCGGTCAGCGGACTCGGACTGGCCTGCAAGACAGCATTATGAGGTCTAGCCTACACGACTGAGCGGCTAAATTACTGAAACTATTCCGTCTCAGTGTTTGATAAGAGTTTTATGTGTAGGCATTGCGAAGAAGGCTTCAAGCTACATAGCTCAAGAACTCCTGCCTCGCTATTAATTTACAGACCGATGTATATTTATCCTGAGGGGCTGTTCAGCGACCGTTTCACGTTGTGTTTTAAAGCTAATGATTAGGCTAAATGTTTGACAGGCTCGTTAACTCCAGTGCGCATTAGAAAATCATTACAGTTGGCAGAACAACATGTTGAGCGCCTATTTAGAAAGCAAAAACCCGTGAATACGCACAGGCATGCTTTAATTTAAGACGGACCTCTACACACTACCAGATGATTAATCGTGTTTATTAAAATTCTAACCATTGTTGTTGCATCAAGATGATACATTTAAGAATCCAGGACCTAAGACCGAAATCGTGCTTATACCATTATTATACGCTTAATATTTAAATCATATAGCATTTTTATATAAGTAACGATAGCTTCCAAACTGTTCTAGTAAATGTTGTGTGTGTGTGTGTGTGTGTGTGTGTGTGTGTGTGCTTTTACGTCAAAACACAAGGTATATCCAATTATAAATATTGCACAGTCTTCATCGATGTATTGGCTAACTACCTAAATATTGTCAAATTATTACAAATCAACTTGTATTATCAAATGTAAGACCTACTCTTTTTGTTTTAAAGGCAGACATACCATTTATTTTAATTTTTAAATTACTTGCACTAAATTACACTAAATTAAGAGTCCAGTGCTTTCATTGTTAGGCATTTGGTATCTTTAATGGACAAGTGACAACGGATCTCTACTGCAACAGTTGTAAACTTTTTTCTTCTACTTTTTGTCAGATGTAGCTAGACTGTAAAACAGTGTACACAATTAGTATAATGTCTTAAATATATACTCAGCATCTGAAATTAAGGTGGTAGCATTCGTATCCACATTTATAACAATTACTTAAGTGTTCGTTATCATTTTTATTATTAGCTATCATACTTGAGTCGTGGAATGCCTGCTGCGTTTTTACTAAAACCTTCTCGGCATTTTAGTTCAGCCTCTCTGAGCTATGTTCAAGGCATAACATGAGCATCAAATCATAATTTGCACACATACTGCATTTTGTATTTCAGATTTATATAATTTTTGATTAACAAAAGGAATATGGTACATATTCGTTCATACAGTCATTCGGAAAAAATTGCATCGATCATACTTATGCCATACATGGACCTAAATGTGCAATGAAATGACAGGGAAAGAGAGCGAGAGAGAGAGACTCCTCAATGTTTCCGTCTGCCACTCTTCTCTCTTGTTCCATAATTAAGTGCTCAAGGAATCTGTAATGAATGCTAATGGGGCAACCAGCCATCTGCACAAACACAGAATTAAAAACTACCATGCTGAGAGAAGAGAGAGAGAGAGAGAGAGAGAGAGAGAGAGAGAGGGAGGGAGGGAGGGAGAGAGAGAGAGAGAGAGAGAGAGAGAGAGAGGGGGGACGGGAGACAGATTAAACCTTTCACCAAAAGGAATCGTTTTAAAGGAGACAGACACTACGTTGATAAAATATTTTGTGGTGAAGTAAATAATACAGAAAAACAAATGTAATTTTTAATTAAATTATTTAGCTCAGGTTAGAATTTAAAAAAGTACATTCAAAATGTAAGCTTGTAGAATTCAAAGTTTTAACTTTTTAGATTTTATATTTTAGCCTACTTGGAATAGTTTTTTATTTTTTTTACAAAGATTGTTTAAGTAATTATCAAAGTAATGATCCCACTGTTCCCATCATGCGCTTGGGCATGTATAATTTATACGTTTTTTTTTTTTTTGTTGTTGTTTTTTGTGCTGTTTTCGAGATGTATTTAAACAGTTTTATGGTTGTTTTTATTTAGTAACTTGCTGTTTTGAGACATCTAGAGTTAATTTTGTTCTCAAAACGACCCATTCTAAGTATTGAGGTATCTGTGTTAATTTCGATGGGGTTGAGCTCAGGGCTCTGTGTGGGTCAGTCACGTTCTTCCACACCAAATTCATCCATCCATGTATTTATAGACCTTGCTTTGTGCAATAGGGCACAGTCATGCATGCTGCAAAAAGTGGAAAAGTGGCTTCCCCAAACACCTTCCTATGAAGTTGGAAGCACATCTTATCTTAGTATGCTGAAGGATTTCCACTTCACTTGAAGTAATGGGCCAAAAACCTGAAAAGCAACGCCATACCCATTATCCCTCCTTTACCACACTTTACAGCTGGCACAGTGCAGTCAGGGAGGTAATGTTCTCCTGGCATCTGCCAAACCCAGACTCGCCCATCACACTCACAAACCGAGAAGCCAATCTCCACATAACAGGTTTCCACTGCTCCAGAGTCCAGTGGTTGCATACTATACCCAACTGCATCTGATACGTGCCATTGTAGCCTACATGGTGATGTAAAGCTTGCATGCTCAGCCATGGACAACCATTCCATGAAGCTCCTGTTGCACAGTTCTGATATTAATGCCATTGGAAGTCGAGAGCTCCTCAGCTATGGAAACGAAAAAGCATTGGCATCTTTTACACACCAGCAGCCTCAGTGCTCATTGACCTCACTCTGTGACTCTATGTGGTCTTGGAGTTGCTGTTGTTTTAGACGCTTCCATTTTCCAACTTTACAGTTTATTACTAAAAGGATGAAATTTTACAAACTGACTTATTGTAAAGGTACATTAATATATATTGTATTTAAGAACATAATTTAAAATTAGCAATATATTATTAAAATATGTAGCTATGCTCTGTTAAAAATAAAAAATAAAAAAAATAAACAGATTCATTGTGAGTTGTCCCCAATGATCTATATATTATAGATCAGTGGTTGTCCCCCAAATTTGTATAACAAGGGACTCTGTTTAGAATGTAGTTTTGACTGACCAAAAATAATCGTACTGTTTATTTTTATCTGTATTTATTTTTTTAGTTATTTTTTGACAAATTAACATTACTTTCTAAATGTTAATACCTCAGTTTCAATAATAATTCATAAAAAATAACCAGGGTTGGAGTTTCTGTTTCACGGCTGTCCTACTGACCGCTGCTGCCCTCTAGTGGTATTTATATTAAACCGTTTTGTAGAGGTATAGTCACAAAAAGGATAAAGTATTGACATGGTTTTGAATTAGTGTGTAATGGTCAGCCTACTAATAGGCACCACAAATTTTGTAGCCAAATTAAACAGAGGCAGTATGAATACACAACTTTGAAATGTAAACAAATATTTATTTAAACTTACAAAAGGGCAATCATCCAAGCCCAATAATATAATTAAACATGACAAAAAATAGAAGGAACAAAGTCTTAACCAAAAAGAAAAATCCAAATTAATTTCAAATGCAAAATAAAGTTTCCAAAAATAACTTCCTTAACAACAAGGTCAATTTCAAAATAACTAAACAAAATACCCACAATACCTACAACCCTCAGGCCACACTCTCCACTGCAGCAACAAACACAGACTACCTTCCATTACAAAGTCATTCACATTTATACTGGTGGCCAGCACCATTACCCCATGGGGAGGGACAAACTCACATACAACACTTTACACATGTTCACCTAAATATACAGCGTCTAAAAGAAACATATTGGCATGATGTTATAATTAATAAATCTACTTTGATGTTATTAAATCATTCACATTAAACAGGAAATAACAGCAACAACTCGGCCGCGTTGCCCCTGAAACCCCCTCGCTCAATTAATACATGGTAGATTCCCACCCTAAGCGGAACCAATAATTCCTGCCATGGTTTCCTACCAAGACTCTAAAAATCACGGGACAAATGCTACACGGGAACAATACACATCATTTACAGGTATTCCATTCACTCTGATCAATAATTACAATAAACTCTTATCACTAAACAGTCTCTGTGTGTGTTTGTGAGTATGTGTGTGTATTAAAGTCCATGTTGAATGTGCGGTCTTCCAGTGACCGTCACATAGTGCATTAAGACAAACGTTTTATCTTTTGCTGTTATATTCAGAAGAACAAACATTGTGTGGGGGTATTATAATAATGTATTATATTGTTAATCTGAACACCTATACACTTGTCAAGTGGGCCACATCAAATTGAAACCATCAGTAGTTGTAATTTTGCATGGTGAAGTATGCTATTTAATATGAAAGTATAAGTATATAGCATATTTGCATATCTCTGCCTTTAACTGCTGCAGAAGATGCTGAAAAGAAGAAGAGGAGGAAGAAGAAAAAGAAGCAGAAGAAAGCAGAATTGGATGGAATTAAGTCCACAGTGAAAATTTACAAGATCAGAGAATTGACTCTGATCTAACATTAAATCTCTTATAAAAGTTTTGTAATGAGGTGCCATTATTTGCTGAATTTTAATAGGCTACATACAGTAGATTTGAAGTTTGATTTTATTTTGTAAACGCTACATTTGACAGTTAGAAACATTTAAACCAACAATAATAAATAAATATATAAATATGTTATAAATTAAACAGATAAATATACATATCAACCAGATTTTTCTGCATTTTCTTTTTGATAGAGCGCCAAAATGTAGTCAAGGAAGCTTTTAGGAGACATTTTGGGTGAAAGCTTTTGGTCTCTCAGCATTCTGTTGTCTTTATTCTCCAGACCCACCTCGCTCTGTGGGAAAAAAGGAAATTGATACGACTGATGCTATCAAATGAGTGAAACAGTCAACTCTGCTGATAACTTGATGATTCATTTTAGTTACTATGACTATTAAAGCTGTGAACTGATGTAATTCATTAAGTTACTTTTTCTTCTATAAAAGGTGAACATACCGTTAGTCTCGTGATGATATTTTCAGTTTTGCTTAATTTGAGATGGCCAAGGCCATTTTTAATGCAATCGATGACTGAGGTTTCCACCTAAAAAGAATGACACAATACTGTGAATTAAGCTGTCTTTACACAGCTGAAGTAAGGCTGCTGTATGTATGCCTGCTCAAAATTCACTCTAAAAGTACAATTCTGATAAGAGCCAACTCAGCTCCTAGTTTCAAAGTATTGTAATTGCTGTGTAAATGTATTTATGGCAAGTCTAAAAAGCATTGAATAGTCTATGTAAAGACAACCGAAATGCTACTTCAGAAGCAATTCTGTGCAACCTTTTCTATGTACATTTTTGCATTAGTAATGAGGTAAGCAAAAAAAAAGCAAGAAAATTAGTAATTAATAACTGATGCATGTCATACTAACTGATTGCGGGTCAGATAAGCTAAAAACATAAACATGGCTTACCGAACAACTGAACTTGTGACATCTGCATTCATCCTGGATGATAAAAAGAGTCATCTGTTATTAATTTATATTAAAGCAGACTTGTTTCAAAATTTTTATCTGCCAGTGGCAAAACCATTTTAAGTCTACAGTCTCAGAAAAAAAGACACATGACTGTCACTAGTACCCTTTCATAAGGTACTAATATATTTATATTGTAAGTACAAATTTGTACTTTTAAAGTACTAAAATGTAAAATTTAGAGGTACATAAGGTACAAAGATTTACCCTGTAGCTTTTTGTAGCCCTACTGCTGCAGTGCCAGTCTTTACCCTTTTTCATGAGAATGTAGAAATTGAAAGTGCTAAGTCAAAACAAAATTTCTAGTTTCGTGGCAAAAGGATTTGATCTTATACTGATGGAACAGTCATGCAAATGGAAAGGAAGTCAGAGCAATGCACAAATATGATGCTATCTCATGTTATTCTGATAAGCATTAGGCTGTGGTTCAACTGCATGTAAGAGAGCCAGTGTATTAACCAGTATCTACATTCAAATGCACATTCTGGAGCCCAGCTCTCAAGAGCTATGAAACAAGTACAAAATCGAAAAAAAAGTTTGTGAGTACTTACCTTCGCCTCATCGCATTTTTCTGTGCAGCTCTGTAAATTAAAGAAAGAATGTCAGATGTTTGAATATTTAGAAATGTGTACTGTTTAAACATCCTAAAATGAGTCAAATTAGTAACATGAACTGTAGTAGGCTACTTACCAAAAGTGTCTTATTGTCCTCCAGTTTGACTGAGTTCACCATATTTTGGAAGTCTATCTCGAACTCTGATATCTGAACAGAAAGACCAACTGCCAGCAGAAATATGAAGCATGCATAGTTATTCATTGCTCTGGTTTTTAATTAGTTGTGAAGTTATAAAGTTGCAGTGATGTTGTAAATTGATCTGATTGATGAGTATTCAGGGCTTCGGCTTTTAAACTCCTGAATTCATATGAGGGAAATCCCATTTTTACCCATGGGCAAACAGTTACCGTATACTTGCCATTCATTAACACGTTATCTCCTGAATATCTGAATATTTTCTTGTGGAATATTTGGCAGAATCATTATGAGAATGTCCTTCCAAATCTGTTTTGTACACTAAAATATGACTTTGCTGGGTGAAAAATTATCTCTAAAAGGGACTTTTGAACTTTTTTTTTTTTTTGACTACTCAGCACGGTTTTACTCTTTCTTCTGTGTTTAACACAAGATGATTCTGACATAGCTAAATAACTACAAAATCTTGTGCAAACGTGAAATAATAACTATACTTTTTTTTATTACAGAATAAAAAGATCAGTATTAAATATAATATAATTTCTTTTTTTAACTAGAAAGTTTGAAATATTTTATTGTAAAATGTAAAAAAATGTTACATTTAACATATAATGTAACATATAATGTTTTTTTTACATTATAATTCCCAATACAAGTATACTAAATTGTTGTGCTAAATCTGTGATACATGATACAGATAAGTCTCATTACTAGCTATATTAGTAATTTTTCTCATTGCTAATATAGCACTAATATCCAGTGAGATTAAAATGACAAAACTTTCAGAATATCATGGAAGACAATTGATGCTTAATTTCCGGATGACTTATCTCTGCTCTGCTTTGTTTATATTTTAGTGACATGTGGCCAAGTATAGTGACCCATACTCAGAACGTGTGCTCTGCAGTTAAGCCATCCAAGTGCACACACACTGTGAACACACACCCGGAGCAGTGGGTAGCCATATTGCAATTTCGCCCAGGGAGCAGTTGGGGGTTTGGTGCCTTGTTCAAGGGTCTCACCTCAGTCGTAGTATTGAGGGACCTGGGACTCAAACCCCCAACCTTCAGGTTACAAGTCCGACTCTTTGTCCCCATCATGGCCTAATGATTAACCGAATTGATCTGTTAATTACTGTTGGTAACGTAATATCACATAATAAACAGTTTTGGGCTGTTCCAAAGGTGCATTTGTGTGTGCCAGGGAGAGGTGGCAGGCTGCTGGGACATGTGAAGTTAAAAGCTCTTCAGATCCTGTTGAAGTGGTAAGACAAAGATTTCTGTTCAAACCAGCCGAGAGCAGAAAATACCAAAATAGATTCCTAACAGCCTTTTTTCTGGATTACTGTGAGAAGTGAGTGCAATATTTGCTGCATTCGGGAAGTCTTAATGTGGAAGGAGACTGCAAATTTGGAGATCCCCTTATACAGAAAGCGACACAAAAGAAGGACACATGGGGCTATGCTCCAGTAAATCTACGGTTGCAGTGGCTCCCTATGCCGGGGTTCAAAGCAATGAATCAGGAGCCGACATCGCCATGCAAACCTCCTTTGGGACGATTGAAACTCTGCGGCCCAGGCTGCCAAGAATAGCACTGACCCTGGGGTGTGGAGCAGGGGTGCCAACCCACCTGCCAAAGGCTACCTGGAGCTAGGAGGAAAGGGTGAAGGGGACCTGTAGATGTCCAGGGACGCTGAGGAAGAGGAGGACACTGATGGAGATGAAGTAGTGGAGCTGCTGAATGTATCTGACAGTGAAGGGAGCCTGAGGAGTCAGTATTTGGACTGAGTATTTTTAATTTGCACAATGATTAGACCAAAACAATGCAGCCCTATATTCTGTCTGGTTTGAAAAGAAAGATAAAGTCACTGAAGAAAAAGTACAGAGAACATACATTTATGAACTCTTAATGATTCATCATAATCTTTATGGTCAGTTTGTGGATCCACAAGATCTCTCACATATTTCTGACAGAATCCTAAAACTCTGAGTATTGTTTATATTTACAGTATGTTTCTTGTACAAAATGTTTGTGTTTCTGTCAAGCCTTAAATATAATTCAAATAATTAATAGTAAATGAATTTGAATAATTGTTGGTGACCTTCTGTTTGTTTAAACAACCTAAATGAATTTCTCCTAAAATCTTGTATAAGAGTTATTTCTTAGATTTGTCTAAAGCAGGTTTAGTGACAGATAAGAATGATGGGAAAAGAAAGGTTCCATCTGAGTCAGCTCTACTGTCACACAGTAGGGGTTTCTTAGGCTACCTGTAATTAAACAAGGGCTTGTAAGAGATATGGCCAGGTTATAATTACTCATACGAGTATGGTTTGATTAGATGCTTAGATTTCTTCTGGAAATAGATAAACACGGTGTTTGAATAGTCACAGAAAGCATGAATCATGTTGGTTACAGATAACAGGGTTTCCTTTTCTCTGACAGGAGAACATGATTAGTTTTTTTTTTTTTTTTTTTTAAGTCAGGGAAACCCAATGATGGTATTTATGTACCTTAACCTGCAAATTATCTTTGGGATTTCTGTCTTTTGAGACAGGTATGCCCTTTACTATGACATTTCTATGCAGTGGGGCAAACTAAAGAAAATAAACATTGCCTAAAATTTAAAATTTACTTTTTTAATAAAGACAAAAATATACTGAAACATTATGACACATGCATTTAGTTGTTTGTGATTCTTATAACCATGAATTTGACTACCTTACAAGAACATGTGTTTAATGTTATAGGGGATACTGTTGTATTTATTTGTTTTAAAGTAACTTTAAAAGTTGAAAAAGAGTTTGGAATCTTTAAAAAAGAAATTGTGAAGGAGGATTTCAACATAGTGGAAGTAAAGGTATTTTTGTCTTTATTATTATTATTATGTGGATAAAAATAGGCTACATGCTGCTGTATGGGGCCTCCAGGCATTTTGGTGGCGCAAGAAGTGTACACTGTGTTTGCTAAATTGTTATCGAACATAGAGTAGAACGGGGCTGGTGTGAGCTCCAGATGTTTTAAAGCGCGCAGGTTAGCGCATGCTGCTTTAACTGCACGCGACGTTGTCTCCTATGACCTTCGTGTTTAGCTAATCTGTTCATTTCAAGAAGCTGCAGATTTTCACTCGATCTGAACGAGCTGGGAAAATTCACAAACACAATGCGCTACTGCCACCTGCGTGATAAGCCAAGCAGTTACTCCTATCTTTTCACTTTTTCTCTTGGGCTAATTTAGCCTACTGATATAAACGATTCAGCTAAATCAATTTAAATGTAACTGTTCAGTGAGTCAGTGTTGACTCTGGGTATCTCCTGCTGCGCACAATTCTGCCCACGAAATCCTCTTTGGTTTGAAATTGCACTTGAGTGGGTCTTAATGGTCGTTGTTGTAGTTGAAAGCTTGGGAAAAAACAGGAACGGCTCAATTTCCTGAGTAAAAAGCCTCATTGAAATGTTGCACTGGGCGTCGCATTAGCATAAAGTGCTCGTTTTAAGTAGGGCCTCGCCTTGTGCTCCTTTCAGTTAACGCGTTAGAAGTCATTGTGTTCACATACTAAACCTTCAACAAAGACACAATAGCGTGCGTGTACTTCAAACGCTGGTAATTAATGTTAATGACCATTAGATAGAGTGGACGCACATTTCGTTTAAAATGCGACATTGAATACGTTTCCATGCTAAAATACTCTAATCTTATTCCACTTTTCTAGCTATTTCTTGGCAAAAGAATGTGTTTTCTCTACATGGAAGGTGAGAATCGCATAATTAGATATTGGTTTGTCATATTTGAAACAAACAACACTAAACCTGGAAGCAAATATTAGGTTACCTATAGCCTAGCTATTTCTACCTGATCTGACCTTTAAAGCACTTTGTGTAATCTATTCGTTTTATCACTCAAATAGACTCTAAAGTACAATCTGTGTTGATTTCCAGTTATTAAAATGACCTCTTATAGCACACATCATGGAGACGTCTATTTGACATCTGCATTTACATCTGGGAGACCTAATTGTTAGAGTGTTTGCTCATCTGCAATATGTCTACGTCTCCTATCAGATTTCAAAGAGAAGTAAAGGCCTATTATGTCTTTAAGATATTTATGGATTAGAATATATGTGAAACTGACATCTTACAGACCTCTGTCAGATGTTGGGACACAGCAGATCAAGCGATTTTTAACAAACATCTTGCAGACATGTGCCATCTGGGACAGGCTTACGTGTAGACACATGCATTATTGTCTGCATCAAGGATTTCACCTGTTTGTTTGTGCTTATTAAACAATTTCATCCCTTGATCCCATGGTTTAAATCTGTGTTCAGAGGATGAAGGGAGCTTCTGTAAGCTAAGGGGTGTTAGATAAGAGGATGATGCGTCCCTGAATCAGTGAGACACTGTGCTAATACTAGCAGTGGGGGGGGGGGGGGGTGCTTGTGGGGGTGAGAGATGACTAATTGGAACGGTGAGCTCTCCTCCCTTTTTCCTGCTGCTTCTGTCCTGTGGCTTTTCCCAGGGTCCCCCTCCCTGTTGGACATCTTGGCCTACTGCGAGATTACACCTGATCACATCACAGAAAGTCTGTCTGTACATAAACAAACATGCATAAATCCACACATGCCAGGAAATCAGTCAAATAAAAGTGGAAAAGAGATGGAATGGCAGCAGAAGATGTATGCATGTGCCATTTCTTGCTCTGTCAGTCTTTCTCTCTTTATTTCTCTTTATCCTTGTACTGCATGTCATAGAGAGCTTCCAGAAGTATACCTGTTTGGAGAGGATTTAGGATTAAGGAAGAGAGGTCTCCATGACAGTGCTCTCATAATAGGCTTTATTCTTCTCTAAAGCCAGTAATCATGTGAAATGGAACCCATGGAACAATAATGAGTGCTGCAACACTTCCCGTAGACTCTCACAAATAAATATTAAATAATATATATATATATATATATATATATATATATATATATATATTTTTTTTTTTTTTTTTTTTTACTGTATTAGGCTGTTGTATTATTCAAATGCATGCATCATTTTTTAAAATAATAATAATAGGCCTTTTGCATACATGCAGCATAAAGATAAAATTCACAGCATTCTGTTTCTTCCTATTTCAGATTGAATTTCCATTCATCAAAACAGTCTGAAAGGTCATATTATTTATCATTATTTATAAATCATTTGATTTCCCATGATCACAAGTTTTATTTTAACGATGTAACAATATTCATTGAACAGATTCCTTTAGCCTTTCTGTATTCTTACCTTTACGGCTTAACTGGATTAAGAGAGTGGAACAGAAACATTGTGACGAGTTTGTTAACTAGTAATCAGTGTGTTCTTAGAGCAGGATTACTAATCCATCCTTATCAAGACTATTAGGCCAGCCACTGCACAAAGCTGCCATGCTAACGGGCTTTAGCATGTCTTAGTCAGCTGTGGAGCAGAGACAACAAGAAGACACAACCATGTCTAAAAGGCTCTGTCTACAATGGCGAGACACACTACCTGGCTCCAACAGCTGCACTTGGAACTCAGATAAGCTCTTTTTTTGTCTTCTCATCCAACTTTGTCGCATCAGCAAAGTTGAAACAATTCAAAATGAGTCTAACTGTGTACATCATTTGACCCTTTGAGTTTCTATTTTTTTATATATTTATTTTTTTATTGTAAAGCTTCATTAGAGATCATTTTATTAATGAGCATTTCCTCTGATATTATTGGAAATGGTATTTTCTTATTAATTAAGTAGTATAATTGTCAGAGTTCATTTGTTTTAAAATCAACAATATTGTGCATTTGGATGAGTGCCTGAAATTGTGATTAAACAGGTCAACTACAAATTAAGTAATTATAATTTTATTTTGGCTACTCAAGGTATAAAGTTATAGTTTCAATTATATTTGCTACAAATTTGGAAATTATCTTTATATTTGCTATAATGTTTTAATTTATTTTTTGATCAATAATATATTGGATTATTAATGTTGAGTGTTGTATTTTGCACATGTTGGTATTCCAACATGTGATATAATCCACTCAATTTATCTAAATTTAATTTTAACTAAATAAATTATGCATGTAGCCCTCTACAATTCGTTACTCTGTTTGATTACTAGATCACAATATACTTCATATTACATTACACATCCATATATTTCAATGTAACCAATAATATTTAGTAAATGTATTTAAATAGTTTTTAAATAGTTTGGACACCCTAAATTTTACATCACATTTTCAGAGAGAGAATTTCAATTTCAGAGGTAACAAAGTACAAATTCAATTTTAAAAATATATTTCCTTTATTTCATCAATAAACAAACGTTTTAACGAAAACAAAGATACTCTTATAAGAGCAATGGTGTGTAAGAGAAACACCTTAAATATAAATCTATTAATTAAATATTTGCACAAATAAAGAAGACTGTGTCATCTAGAGAAAATCAAATATGTACAAAAACACACTCTATAAAAGTAAAAGCTAGTGTGTTTTTTTTTTCAGTCTTGAAGTGAATCGTCGATGTCAATGTCTACATCAGACTCTTCTGTGAAATCTCTCTCCTCGTCCTCTCTGCCCTGGGATCCGGGGCTTTTTGGAGGCACAGCGAGTCCCAGTTTGGCTAGTTTGGCTTGCTGTTGCTCAAGACTCTGTTTTCTCCACTTGATGCGTCTGTTCTGGAACCAAACTTTAACCTGGAGTTACAAGAAAAATAGTTTAGCATCTGATCTATGGGAACTAAATGTTTGGGTTACATAAATATATAGCCTATATATATATATTAATAATTATATTTCATAATTTACCTGTGCTTCTGTGAGTTGGAGGGCAGATGCCAAGAGGAAGCGCTCTGATCCGACCATATACTGCTGCCGTGCGAACTCCTTCTCAAGTCTGGAAAGCTGCTCGTTCGTAAAACTTGTGCGCATCCGCTTTGATTTTCCAGCTTTGTGTTTATAGTGAGCGTGGACTGCTGCTTTGGCCAGTACAGAATCTGTGCGTGAGAAAAGTTGCATTGGTTATTAAAACATTTCTCCTTTATCTCAGTTAAAAGCCTATCTTTAAAAATGGATTTGTCAAACATACCTTGTGCGTACATAGCTCCACGACATGTTGTCTGGTAGTTGTAAGGCGGGTAGCAGAAGACAGGATACCCAGTCTGCGCATGCATGATGCTCTGGTTGAACGCAAAATGTGGCATTTGCGAATACACCTGTGTCGCAAATGGGACGGCGGAGCTCGGGACTGGCGCTTGGTTGGATATGTTCCGAGACACACTTGTCCTGTATCTCTCTGTATGGTCAGGCCTCGCAAGCAGAGCTTCGATTGTGAAGGATTTCCCTATGCTTGGTTTTGATGAAGTGGCATAGTCCGGATGGAAAGGGCGCACTGATTGTCCATAGGTTTCATAAGCTCTTCTAGGCATCTGCATGGCTTCTGTTTGGTTGGGTGAAAAATCCAAAAATCTGAATAAACCTTATAGGCACTAGAGATGTTCTCGATCTTGTGAAGACTGGAGTGAAATGAATCTGGAAGAGCGAGCGGCTCTTTTATACCTGCTCAGGGGCGCGAGGTGTGAACGACCCCCAGCGCGCCTTTGTCTTTTTAAGTGGCAGATGAGTCAAACGAGCGGCTCTACAAGGGATCCAATTAACTGATGGAGTTGTAACAAGCTGAGATTGTCAAATATCCTAATGGCCCTCTGCACTGCATGCCCCCGGAGGTATAACCCAGAAACACACAGAGGGGGTCAAGAGCCGAGAGCTAGGAGGTCCAGATTTACTACAAATTCCTGTATGGCTGTGCGCCACAGAAACGTCCTGTGAGAAATACATTGATGTTAGCCAACTCATCTTATTTTTCCTGTGAGAGTGCATTGATATTACCCAATCATCTTATTTAATCTATTCAAAGGTACCGCCGAATGCGACCCACAGTGGAACAAATTCCCTTACATTCAGAGGTCAAAGAAAAAGAGAAAAAACACTACTAATCACATTACGCCTCGGCTCGTACATCTCTATGAAAGCCTGTTGCCAGTCTTTAAGACTCCAGATTGTCATCTAAATCTTTGAATCGTGGTTAGTGAACTAATTCGTAATTTAGGCCACACATTCTATCAAACTTCAGAAAAGTCCCGATAAGTGCAATTTTCAACCACTTTGAAGTTGTTTAATGATTAAGAAAACGTGACGAGTTGAAACTCATTTAATCGGCCAGAAATTATTGTGAAAAGTTAATTAGATTGAAGCTAAGATGTTGTTATGGCATAATGATGAAAAGGTTTTTTTACGGCGCAGACAACAGTAGCCTCACACCTTTGTGGATAATGTCAGAATTCACTTCCAGTTTCAGTCTCGAGGTGTCAAATGAAAGCAGGTATGATAGTGAGATCTCTTCTACTGTGGTTCATGTAAACACATTGATCAGTTCTCCTCCCTCAATCAGGCGCTGGCGTGTATTGCACCTTGTGCCAATTGTGTTTTTGTCAGTTTTGGTGTTGCCAAAAAATTGGAGAGGACATTTGCGGCACCTGGGCTTTAGTTTTCTCACTCTGGGTGCGAAGCCCGCTGACTTGACTTCGTGTCGGGATAGTAACTCAGATGAGCAGCTAATCCATTGTAAAGTTTTGCTTCAGAAGTCCACGTGTTACGTGACCCCTAAGCTTCTATTAATAGTTTATAATTTAATAAATTCAGCCACTTTCTCCTTTCGATATCAGTTAAAGAAAAATTGTGACGGGGTTGCACACACTTACTTGTAGACAATATGACTGAAATTGTGAAATAAAGTGTACCTGTCTCACAGAGCAGAAACTTTAATAATAGCAATAACAAAAGCATTGCACTCACATGCAAAGAAGTGGGAGGTGTGTCACTGTATAACAATGATTAAAGCTTATGATCACCAAAACATTGCAGGTTTACTATATATATATATATATATATATATATATATATATATATATATATATATATATATATATATATATATATATATATATATATATATATTATAACTTGCGACAAAACGATTGAAAATAAAGCATTGTGATTTTTGTTGTGTGTCTGGAGCATATTCATGTCTGAACAAAGCTCGATTTTGAGGACCAGTGATGGGAGGAAACCACTTAGCTTATGTAAAGAGGGTGTCCCCATTACTGTCTCTCAATTAGGACATAAAACGCCACAGATGAAAAGCAGCGGCTTCACTAAAGGAAGTGATTTGCTTTCTAACACTGCTTTAGAACAAAGACGAGCTCTTTCAAGGGAGGATTATAGTCAGCTCTGCAAACTTTGCGCGCTCACTACTAAAAGACATGTCCAGTGCAGATGACTTGCTAAAACACAGTTAAACAGTTCTTCCTTTGACTGGCGCGTTTTCTAATTACAGCAGCGCACCTGACACCAACGCGTCTAATGAACAGCGCAAATAGCGCGCCTCTGCGCCCGGAGCAGCTCCTCGTCTGACCACCTAGACCAAGTTGTCCTTGTTTGTTAACACGTTTCTCTGAACGGGCTTGGAAGAAAGGAATCACGCCGCGCGAGGCGGTGTTTACGTATTAACGTTTAGTCCTCACGTCTGAATCCTAAGCAAGCACATCTGGACAGCAGTGTTTGCGCGCTTGCCCCTTAGACTATGCGAAAATTATGAGGGTTTTTCTTTTTATCACCAAAAGATAGAAATTGAGATACTTTTTTGTCCTCTGTTTATTGCTTTAACATACGCCTTGTCTGTGTACTTTCATAAAAAAAGTGAGACCAGGCTAAAACATGAACCTGATGGATTTGTTCTCAAGACATTTTTTTTGGCAGGTCACTTTCTTCTTGTGGAAAAATAACATCTAATCGTTTCTCGTATAACAACTTTACAGTTGTGGGAAGCTAGCAATTCTGCATTATTCCCTTGTACTCCAGAGCATAATTGACTTTCCACTGTGAAGAGGTTGACCATAGCAGCAGCTGAAATGCCCCAACACCATTACACATCTTCCTCCATTCTTCTCTGTGGTAGAGATGCATTTATTATTGTATTTCTCATCATATCCTCAAAGGCACCGCTCCAGTGCACCACCATGCAACTCATGTGATAACTCGTTTATACAGAATGCATAGGTTCAGACATCAACTAAAATCAAGGATGAGTTCTGTTTTGTGTATTGGAGCCAGACAGAGAATACACTGATGGGCTTTTTTGTGTTGGTGGTCCTTTTCATAGTCATAGTGAAGTACAGGCTGCCCCTCCTTCAACAACATCCTTTTTTTCTGGAAAACTGAAACTCAACACACCACCAAAAAGCTGTCACATCAGACCTTCAAATAAAATTATTTTCGGACAAAAAACACTGATGTTTTATTATTTGTATTGATCTTAAATGTGGCCAATTCTGGCTAAGTGTAGTGATTATTTTGAGTACATATAGGTCAAAGTAAAAAATCTTAGATTGTAAAAATATTACACTTTTAGTTTCTCACTTTTCTTTTGACTTACCAGGTGGTGCATCTACTTTACTAAACTGCATTGTGAGTTCAACAAGATACAATTTCAGTTCACTGTTAATCACGGTTTTGTTTTACTAAGTTTTACTAAAAGTGCAATTGGTTTCATTGATAGGATATAATGGTTAGTGTTTTACTTAGCAAGTGTCATTAAGATGTTTACCTCGGAGGTGAAAACTGACCAATTATCTCCACTTATTATCTCACCTCAGTCAATAGGCATCAAGCTAACTTCTGTGCATGCAGGAGTTGCATAATACTGCAGAATGGACCATCCAGTTTCTATTCACTCCAGTAGGACCATCAGGGTCATCAAGGAGAAACAAGGCAAATTGGTCTATCTATCTCACCTTTACTGTTTCGAGCAGTTTAACTGGACGACCAGGTATATCCTACGTCTAGCTTCAATACACATTTCAGCCAGACTTTTCTTAGACTTTTCATTAAACCATCATGACTATGATGCAACTCTCAACCATCGTGACTTTGGTGCTTTCTGGACTAAGAAAAGTCATGGATGTATTTTTTTTAAACGGCCTGCTAGAGATTCAGAAAAATCTACTTTAAAGAGACAAACGTGGCTCTTTTTGCACACAATGCAAACTAGAGCAAAGCTAGATTTCTCAACCTCATGCCGTTTATTGCTCTATTTTTATAAAGCTCCTCAAATACTATAGTTCTTAGGGAGTAAAAACCTAGCTAAACCGATGTTATAACAGGGGTCTATTTCAAGTTTATTCGACTATTGACTTAAATAAAACTCAGTTAATTATATCAAGGACATATTTAGGTTACCAAAAATATATATATATATATATATATATTCACAGTAGCCTACATGTTTATCATGTTTATTGTGCACACAACTGTTCAAAAGTTTTAAAGTTTTATCCTCACCAAGGCTGCATTTTTTTGATCAAAAATGCAGTAAACTCATCGGTATTGTGAAATATTATTGCAATTTAAAAGAAATTTGTTTTCTATCTTAATCTACTTAAAAATGTAATTTATTGCTGCAATGTCAAAGCAGTCAATGCTCCGGCCTTCAGTGTCACATAATCCTTCAGAAATCATTTTAGTATGATGATTTACTGCTCAAGAAACATTTATTCCTATTATTATTGGTGTTGAAAACAGTTTTGCTATTTAATTTTTTTTAATGAACAGTAAGTTTTTATTTACATTTATTTGAAAACAAAAATCTAAAAAAAATTGTAAAGTCAAAAGCAAACTTCTAAACAATGTCTCCTTGCTGAAAAAATAATTAATTTCATGAAATGAAAATTTCAGCCAGGTCACGATGTACACTGAGAAATATTAAAACACGCTTCATCCAAAATTGAGTCATTTTTTAAGTCAAATGATTTAAAAAATATGATTTATCTCTGAATCAACCAAGTATATTAGGTTACACCAGCAAACAGTCATAACTTGATTGCAGGTTGTCACTTTTTGTCTATCTTAACTGTGATTCATTTTTGTTTGCCTGTATACATGGAAAGTGGAACTATACCTACTTTTTCGATGCTGTAATTTTAAATTGTGCTCCACATTTCTCCATTTATTAAATACTTTTCAAGAGATTTCTAACTTTTTGCTTTAACAAGCAACTTCAACCGAGCACCAAAGTCACGATGGTTGAGAGTTGCATCACAGTCATGATGGTTTAATGTCATCTCTCTACAACCCTTTGTGGATGATGTAATGTTAACAAGATGTAGTAAGAGTGAGACATGAGATCTGAGATAAAGCAGATTTTATATTTCTCCAATCATAGTTGTAGTGTAAAAATAGCAGAAAGGTTAGTTTGACAGAGGGGAGTGAGTAAAGGTGTAGTCCCTGGAGAGAGTGATATTTTGCCTGTGTATTCAGGCTGTCTGACACAGTTTGACCCCACCTTGACATGATGGTCCAACATATTCAACAGGACCAATTGCCATTTCAGATGCTTGATTTCTCTCTGTAGGGCTGCAGGGTTTAAAAACACCGGGCCATTGTCACGATCATTCAGGCCATGCAACTAATGTCCTATTATCCTTCCAGCTCTTTGTCTCTTTCTTGTCTGCTCATCAGGAGAAACAATAGAACATGGATGGAACTGAAGACTAATAAGGTGACTTGATTGCTTTTTTGGAAAAGTGATTGCTTAGAAACCAAAATCAGATCCTGGGGTCAAACACTTGAACACTTTCCTGGGAAAGTTGAATCATGTGAAGAAAAAAAACAATTCTCATTATTGCTCTCCTTTTTATACTATTTTCAGTGTGCATCTTAATGATTATTCATATTTATATTGAATATCAAAAATGTCAGTTGAACAGGATTTATTTGTGCGTCTTTAACAGGCTTGAATATTATAATAATATGTAATGTTATTATATGGAATAAATATTATAATAAAATGTTATTTATATTTCAGTGATTGTTTCATGCAAAGCCGAATTTTCCACATCATTTTAATATGATGATTCACAAGTCAAGAAACATTTCTATTACTATGAGTATTCAAAACATGCTGCTTAATATTTTGTCAGAACTGATACAAAATGTTCAGGATTCTTTGATGAAATGAAAGTTTAAAGGAAAAACATTTATTGAACATTCAAACATTATCTGTAATATTATAATGCCCTTGCTTCCACTTCTGATCAGTATTTTTGGCAATGAAATGACATTGCAAATTGTTCTATTAAAAATGTAGTGATCTGTTAAATTGATTTTGTATGTACATAGAAACAGTCTCATCATCTATTCACAGTTAATTAAGCTGGGTAGCATCATATAATCAATATAAATGTTTCACATTTTATAACCAAAACAAAGTGTACTCTAGATAAAGACAATAAACTTTTCATACTAAACATGCAATATACAAATCTTTTATTTGCATTCATTCTGATCTAATATATTTCTACCTACATAATTTATTGTTGTATTAGTCTGATCTGGGAATGTCTGTTGGTTTATGGCCATTACAGTCTTCAATACAAGAAGACTGTCATATGTCACAGCCTCTGTCACACTCGGCGACATGCCTTTTTACACAGTGGTGTAAGACGGTGTGAAATTTTCACTCGAGGTGAACATTGTGTCGACAGAATGTGATGTTTGGTGTAATCTCAATAAATCAATAATGGAATGTGTGATCTATCGATAGCCTGTCCCACACAGGTGGTCCTGGGGAACAGGGGAGAGTTTACAGTGGGATTTTAGACTGAGAAGTGGAATTATATGGGCCATTTTAGGGGGTTATTTGGGAAAGTTATGCAAGGTGACACTCTTTAATGGAGGTGAGAATTGGTGGGTTGGACTTTGACACTTGATCTTGTTTACACTTCCTGTCACAGAGAGTGAGAGAGAGACAGAGAATAGGGAGTAAATAGTGTCAGAATACCTGACTACTGTGAACAGCCCTGGACTAAGAAAAGTCATGGATGTATTTTTTTTAAACGGCCTGCTAGAGATTCAGAAAAATCTACTTTAAAGAGACAAACGTGGCTCTTTTTGCACACAATGCAAACTAGAGCAAAGCTAGATTTCTCAACCTCTTGCCGTTTATTGCTCTATTTTTATAAAGCTCCTCAAATACTATAGTTCTAAGGGAGTAAAAACCTAGCTAAACCGATGTTATAACAGGGGTCTATTTCAAGTTTATTCGACTATTGACTTAAATAAAACTCAGTTAATTATATCAAGGACATATTTAGGTTACAAAAAAATATATATATATATATATATTCACAGTAGCCTACATGTTTATCATGTTTATTGTGCACACAACTGTTCAAAAGTTTTAAAGTTTTATCCTCACCAAGGCTGCATTTTTTTTTATCAAAAATACAGTAAACTCATCGGTATTGTGAAATATTATTGCAATTTAAAAGAAATTTGTTTTCTATCTTAATCTACTTAAAAATGTAATTTATTGCTGCAATGTCAAAGCAGTCAATGCTCCGGCCTTCAGTGTCACATAATCCTTCAGAAATCATTTTAGTATGATGATTTACTGCTCAAGAAACATTTATTCCTATTATTATTGGTGTTGAAAACAGTTGTGCTATTAAATTTTTTTTAATGAACAGTAAGTTTTTATTTACATTTATTTGAAAACAAAAATCTAAAAAAATTTGTAAAGTCAAAAGCAAACTTCTAAACAATGTCTCCTTGCTGAAAAAATAATTAATTTCATGAAATGTTTCATTTTTGGCATAAATTGTTTAATATTTTCCCCCCCAGTTTATTTTAATCTTTGAAAAGAGAACATGAGAAAAAATGGTTCCTTTATGTAACTTTTAAACCTATAAATGTTATAGATAGTAATACAAACTGATTCCAAAAAAGTTGGGACAGGTAGCAATAAGAGGCCGGAAAAGTTAAATGTACATATAAGGAACAGCTGGAGGACCAATTTGCAACTTATTAGGTCAATTGACAACATGATTGGGTATAAAAAGAGCCTCTCAGAGTGGCAGTGTTTCTCAGAAGTCAAGATGAACAGAGGATCACCAGTTATCCCAATGCAGCGGTGAAAAATAGTGGAGCAATATCAAAAACAAGATTCTCAAAGAATAATTGTGAAGAGTTTGAAGTTATCATCATCTACCGTGCATAATATCATCCAGAGATTCAGAACATCTTGATCTGGACCAATCTCTGTGCGTAAGGGTCAAGGCCAGAAAACCATACTGGATGCCCGTGATCTTAAGGCCCTTAGACGGCACTGCATCACACACAGGAATGCTACTGTAATGGAAATCACAACATGGGCTCAGGAATACTTCCAGAAAACATTGTCAGTGAACACAATCCACTGTGCCATTCACCGTTGCTCGCTAAAACTCTATAGGTCAAAAAAAGGAGCCAAATCTAAACATGATCCAGAAGCACAGGTGTTTTCTCTGGGCCAAGGCTCATTTCAAATGAACTGTGGCAAAGTGGAAAACTGTTCTGTGGTCAGACGAATCAAAATTTTAAGTTCTTTTTGGAAAACTGAGACACCATGTCATCCGGACTAAAGAGGACAAGGACAACTCAAGCTGTTATCAGCGCTCAGTTCAGAAGCCTGCATCTCTGATGGTATGGGGTTGCATGAGTGCGTGTGGCATGGACAGCTTACACCTCTGGAAAGGCACCATCAATGTTGAAAGGTATATACAAGTTCTAGAACAACATATGCTCCCATCCAGACGTTGTCTCTTTCAGAGAAGACCTTTTTTTTTACCAACACGACAATGCCAGACCTCATACTGCATTATTTACAACATCATGGCTGCATGAAGAAGGATCCGGGTACTGAAATGGCCAGCCAGCAGTCCAGATCTTTCACCCATAGAAAACATTTGGCACATTATAAATAGGAAGATGCGACAAAGAAGACCTAAGACAGTTGAGCAACTAGAAGCCTGTATTAGACAAGAATGGGACAACATTCCCATTCCTAAACTTTAGTAACTTGTCTCCTCAGTCCTTAAACATTTGCAGACCGTTATAAAAAGAAGAGGGGATGCCACACAGTAAACATGGCCTTGTCCCATCTTTTTTTAGATGTGTTGATGCCATGAAATTTAAAATCAACTTATTTTCCCCTTAAAATGAACTTATTTTTCCCTTAAAATGAAATAATTTCTCAGTTTAAACATTTGATATGTCATCTATGTTGTATAAAAGTAAAATATTGAAATTATAAACTCCCACATCATTGCAATCTGTTTTTATTCACAATTTGTGCAGTTTGCCCCAACTTTTTTGGAATCAGGTTTGTATTATAGCTCAGTGTAGGCAATTTTTCCTATACTGAAAATTCTGTTCAGACAAAATAAAGTATCCTTTTGACTGTATAATTGTGTGAATTTAGAAATGCAGGTTTTTTTTTTTTACATTTCCATCAGTTCATCTTTAAGACAACTAATGTTCATCAAGCAGCCATCCTAGAAATCATTGCTCATCTTGTAAAACCTCTGGCAGTCGGTACACATCTCATAGTCTGGTTGCTAGCAAACACACATCCACACACAACAGCTTTCCTAGACAGATTAAATCAGTTTTACGTAGCCTGTACTTGCGGCCAACCTGTTCTTGATGCAATGGAACAAAGCCACTATGTGAATGCTGTTTTTCACTAGTGTCCTTCATAAGAGGACGAGATCAAAGGGCTGTAACCATGGAGATCACCCACACAATGTCACACACGCGGTCTGGGGAAGGTGGAGAAGGTTTGTGTGTTACAACTGTTGTCTGTGTTCCTCAGTGCTCATTGTGTTGGTCTTCAGACAAAGGCTTTTACTGCCCTCTAGTGGCAGTGAAGAGTGGGCTAACATATGCCATTTTCTTCAGAAGTCCTCCAAGGAAATATGTAGCTTAAAAACTGTAGGATGATTATTTTTATGTAATATGTAGCTTTAATAAAACAATTCTGAACAATTATATTAGAAAATATTTTTAAAATATCATATTAATTTATGTAGCTTAGCGATACGCAACATGAAAAATGTCACAAAAATTGGCAAATTGCATCATGTGAAGAGGGGGTACATTTTAATCTGTTTGATAATCACAATAAAATCAAAGTCAAATAAATAAAATTAAAATCTTTACTGTCATTTTTGCTGTTGGAAAATTTCATACTGACCCTAAACATTTGAAAATAAGGTAAAATATTGCACAATGGAAAGCAAACATTCCAATCAATCTTTCATATCAACAACAAAAAAAAAAGAAAAAAAAAAAAGAAAAAAAAATCCGGACACAAACATCGTTTATGAATGAATACTGTTTTCCATTCATGGTTAAAATTCATGATAATAAAGGTTTCTATTCTGTTATCTGTAATATAAATCTGTAATCTCCAGATGCTGCTAGATTTGTAACTTGCGTGTGCTTCTGGTGTAATTCACTTTAGTCAGTTATCTTAGCTGTATTTACTGTAAGCTGTTGTGCTGCTTGATATTGTAAACAAATTATTGGATAATTTCCCACACTTTGTTTTTCTTTAATAGCATTACTAGAGACATTGTATATATGTAACGAAGCCAGATGATGTTAACATCACTCCAAAAAATAATACTGATATGTGGCAGCATGATAATTAATATACCATAATATTTAATGTACCCTGCTATACCAAGGCACATGCTTGTGACATGAATAATGTGAAGAGTAGCTAAAGAGTGGTTGCTAGACTGAAGAATCAGTAAAAAAAGAATCGATCTAGAGCGCCCCCTGCCTCCCACCCAACTTCTGCACTATTCTAGCTTCACTAGGTCCCCTGGGGGTCTCTAATGCTAAACCCCACAGTACTAGTATTTAGACAATACCTTACTAGTACTAGTAAAGTATTGTGCGCGTTAAACCAAGTGTAGCGTTGGGCTCATGAAGATATCCTTTTCCACATTAAAAGCTATTCACAGTTACGTCACACTGACGTAGGAAAACTATGGCTGTCAGAACGCCCTACAGATGGCAGCCTCAGAAATGTGTTGTCTATGGCCGCAATATATTTGACAAACAGCTGGTGTCATTATGATTCTCTTTGCCAACACTGAGACATGTCAGTCCTGGTATATTTTCTGATGGACAATCCCCATATGAACATTTATTTACTTGTGATTTTTTGAAAACCTTTTTTTGTATTTTAAAAATAATCATCCTACAGTTTTTAAATCACTTTCAGGGTTTGTTGTGATGGTCAAATAGTTGTAAATCTGCAATGAAACATTATATAAAAAGACAAACATACAAACTCCAGCATCAGGCCTACATTTAGTATTATATCAATGTATAACCGGTAGATGGCGCTGTTCCCACATCATTTTCACTGGCTGGTTCGTTAAGAAAATAATCTCCTTATCCCATAAAAATGTATTATCCTGTGACCAGTGAAGGAAATGAATGAGCAAATGCACATAGCTCACTGGATCTTTGAAACAATATATATATATATATATATATATATATATATATATATATATATATATATATATATATATATATATATATATATATATATATAAAACAGCTTTTATATTAATTAATAAGAGATAATCACTAAAAAATATTGAACGTTTGTCTTTATTTGAGCAATATAAGGTAATTAATGTTTAAGTACCAAAAGCTCATATGGACAATTAGGTAAATCAGTTGCCATGCATATTTCAAAATATTACAGTTAATCAATAGTGAATAAGTTTGTTGAAACAGCTAAAAACCCCCCACAGTAGTTATAAAATAGACAGCCGTTCAAACTGATGTAAAAATTTTGGATTTAGAATGAATATGATCCTGTGGCTCCATCTTGTGGACAACATTAGCATTACAGCCACTCTTCTCTCATTTTACGCATTGGGAATAATGCCTGACAGAAAGTCTGAAAGTGAACAAGCAGAACATCTTGTAGCAGAACTTCACTTGCGTTAGCATTCATATTGACTCCCATTCATTTTGGTGTCACTTTGACAGCGAATAACTTTACATATGAGCCGTTTAAAGACTCCGTTTGTCCATTATTTATTTTCTAAAGATACACGACAATGTATAAAGGTCTCCATTACTTTCTATGTCACATTATGGTCCCATAGAAACAGTTTCTGTAAAAATAGGCTTACGATTGCGTCATAACCACGCGACTCTCTGTCGCATTACTGTACAGACAGGAGGAAAAGCTCGCAGGCAATTAACTTAATATGGCGTACTGGCGTTACATTTTAAAATACTATACAAAATAATTAATCAGAATACATACTCCTGCTCTCTCACGCCAAAGAACTCCCTGCTCAAGCTCGTCGTCTCTGCAAGATTAACGATGGCAGTTTGCACGCACAGCTACTAGAAGGTTTACATCTGTCAGACAGGTTGCTGACATCATCAAGCTTCGTTTGAGTCTGTGCGTCAGAAACGGAAGTGCTAAAAAAACGCTAAAAATGGGCTTCACTTGTCTCAGTTGAGTTTCAATGGGGTCACTGTGTCCATTTCTTTTACTGTCTATGTGAACAAGTGAAAAAGTGAAGCCAAAGCGTTTCGATCGCCCCCCGGGTAGCTGGACCCAGTCTGGGTCGTAAACCTCATCCTCTCCATCTAATCTAATAGGACGCGAGACCAACAAAATAATCGAATTACCCCACACTTCACCTACACTTGTTGTGCATATTATTGAATCCCTGCAAAATTATTACCCCTTTAGTTGAAGCCGCTACTTCTCAACGCTCCTTCTCAACGTTCCTTCTCAACTCCTAATAACCCTAAACCTACAAAGACTAGGGGGTAATAATCTGGCCATGGTCAGAAACACGGAACTTGTCCATCCGTGCTTTTCACTTTAGTTTGAAAAGTGCATGGCTTCAACAACGTTGTCATCTGCTTCCACGTATAGCATGACAACTAATGAACTGCACTTGAAGCTTTCTGTAAATTAAAACTGAAACACCCAAAACTATACATGTCATCATAACAAGCTATACATGAAATTCTGGAGGGGACATGGGATGGTGTCACGTGGGACGTAAACACGTGCCATTATTCGATCTGTGAACTATAACATGTAAAAGGGGAACATGAAAAGAATATTCTAAAAGCAACTCATGTAAACACCTTAATCATAATATTGTCTTATTCAGAATAAGGTAAAGAATTAGATTGCTGCTGATGGATAAGAGCAGATGATCAGGATGACAACAGCTTGATGTGTGTGAGCATGTTCAAACACTAGAGTAAGTTCATTATCCATCTTCCTGTTATCCCCCAAGCAT
This sequence comes from Carassius auratus, assembly GCF_003368295.1. NCBI lineage: Eukaryota > Metazoa > Chordata > Actinopteri > Cypriniformes > Cyprinidae > Carassius > Carassius auratus. The sequence continues at coordinate 10,919,617 of NC_039280.1, forward strand.
AGCCCACAACATCACATTTAGATGAATTCTAGTCAGTATTCAGCCTGCTGTCGCTTATCTAAAACAAACAAACAGTTGTGCCTTCTAGCAGTTATATGTTTGTTTGACACAGCTGACTGATTTCTGAGTGCTGCTGGGACAGAACAGGCTGAAAGAACTGAATTGATTTGGCAGAATTTATTCAACATGTTCAGAGGTTTTCTCTTGCCATGACTGAGTTATTGTGATTTTTCTCCTGAGATGAGTGCCATAGTTGAGATGTCGGAGATACAGTGCTTTCTTATTCAAAGGGACTTAAATTTCACTTCAGAAACTGAAGCACCATGGTGTTAAGGTAGATACTTGTGAAAGACTGTATTGTTGTTAGGCTCTGAACTAGATAACTGAAAGTTCATGGTATGTTCAAGTTAAAGGATGTTTACTGAAACTATCTCACCATGAAACTGCCACACCTTTGCTCTTCCTGGGTGGTTTTAAAACCACTTTTGCCTAAAAACAAAAACACATTTCTTGACATTTATTTGATTAAAAATAGTTTTTCTGTTCTCATCAACACTCATCAAGGCCCCTGAGGCGTGTTTATCACATATAATTTTTGCAGACAATTTTACACACTAATATTTTTAACTGTAAAATGTATTAATATTAGAACTTATTACTATTTTTTATAAGCTCTTATTTTTAGATTTTTAGTTTTCACTTAAATTTTAGTTTACATTTTAGTAATTTTTTTATGTGCTTTTCTCATTTTGATTAGCTTGTTTAAAATATTTCTACTTAATTTGAAATTATTTCTGTTTTAGTTTCACTTTAGTTTAGTTTTTGTACCTTAAACATTTATGCATTTAGCATTAAACGTAAACATATTTTATTTCTGTTAATTGCCAATGCAAAATGTAAAGTCGATTTAATTTGATTTAAGCTTTATTTCAATTAATGAAAATACTTTTTAAAAGTTTTAGCTAACACTGAGGTTCAAGAGAGGACCCTCACTGCATTCACTGCAAGCGTATGTAAACAGCTATTCACTTTTAGTTATGTTCATTTTTATGCATTACTGTTAAACGTGTACTTGTTAAATATTATTATACAATAAACCATGTATTATACATACAACAAACAACATTCTACACTTTAATATTTTAATCTCTAGTAATAGTACCATTGTTCAATTCATGACCGATAACTCATTTAAATAGGGTAAAATATGTCCAGGACTGTTCAGAGCAGTTGAAGTCCAGCATCAAATGACAAGCATAATGAAATATTGATCAGCACGGGATATGGATTATTCATGACAGCCTAGCTCAGTATAACACAGAAAGGGTTTTGCAAATCGGTGCATTAAACATTCCTGTGCAAACACAGAGCTGTATTAACACTGCTGATGGTCCACTTCACACACAATTACAGGCTGCTTTCGACTGGGCTGTGCCGAGCATTTGCAAATGTCCCATTTTACTGCACTATGTCTACTGCTCATTGCATTTTAAATTAGGACAATCAGTGTTTATAGGCCATCAATATGCGTCCCAGGACCCTGCAGAAGAGTGGCTGAAGGCAGCATCGCAGGCTGACTGGGGGTTTGATAAGGAAATGTTTAAGTCTTTAAAGAATGCTGGTAATCAAACAGCTGTTGCTCCCCATTGATTTCCACAGTATTTCTTTCCCAAAAGATCTTCTTTTGTGTTCATAAGAAAAGCAAGAAACGTATACAGGTGTGGAACGATTTGGTGAACCTTTCCTTTAATTTTGATAATAAGGAATGATCAACTTTTCTGCATTTCAAAATTACAAAATGTTCAAGATTGATTTTGAAAGCCTGAAAAACCATGTGGATAATTTTGATAAGTTTGAATCTGACCACGTTTGCTAAACTGTTAAGATATATTATCATCTGATCCTTTTAATATTGCAATAAACATTTCATGTTGCACATTGATCAGCCGCGTCACCTTTGAACCCTCCTCACGTTCTTCTGTGTGTTAATCTCCAGCTGTCACTGTCTTTGATCAGCTGTATAGGCCTGTCTATTTCACCTCTCTCTCTTCCTCTTTCTAGCCTTGTCGTCTCCTTTCCGTCTCAGGTCTGTTGGAACCCGTTGGCCTCTACGCCTCCCTCCCAACAAACCCCCTACTCTCCTTTTTCCAACGCTCTCCTCCCCCTTCTCTCTTTTGTCCTTGCTTTTTTTGTATTCCCTCCAGAACGCCGGCCTAAGGCTGAGTTATTTTCTCCTTGCAGACCCATCTGTTCCCAGGAGACTCAGTGGGCAGATGTTCTTGCCTGTCTCATTCTCCCCCTCTCTCTGTCTCAGTGCTTCTCTTTCATGCTGTCCTGAAAGCAGTGGTCAGCTGTGGTCACTTCATTTTGTCATTATGTACAAACGTATGGACAAGCCTGAGAAATGTATCTGTGTTTCAAATAATGGCCCTGTGAAAAAGACATGCACTTAACTGTATTGAATGTACATTTGTACTTCAATTCTTAAAAGTATATAAAAAAACAACTTGCAGATAACATAATATCAATAAAGATAGAGTACACTTCCATTATTATGTTTTAGGTAGACTTGATTAGGTAAAATGTCACATTATAGTAATGTCAAATTAAAAGTTTTACTTTAAAGTAGATTTTAAATCGTTGTTTTAATAATTGTTTGTCATGCTTTAAAGAGGAAGCATGAGTAAAGCACATTTAAAGCAACTGATCATTATTTTAACATTTTAGCATTTTATTCAGTATTACATTTATCGTAAATGCACTAAATTGCAACTTCCCAATTAAAAATAAATATACATGACATTCATGTTTGCCATTAATGCCTGTCAGTACATTAAGCACTGCAATTTATTTCAGAGAAAATATTAAATTATATAAATGGTGTATTAAAGTCAGTCAAATAAATGTGCATAAATGTAATGCATTTCTTTTTTATTTATTTTTATTTTTATTCTAATACACTAAACACACACACAATAGAAAACAACAACAACAACTAAACAAAATTTCACAAACTGCCTCTTCAACAGCTGTTTGAGCTTAAAAATCTTTACCAAAGATCACTTATTTCTTACATCTTGAGTGAGTGAGGTGTGTGTGAGAGGCAGGTGAGGGGTTTATTGCATCCAGTTCTTCCACAGTCCATGTGTTAATGCATGACCCTTTGCACCGTGGGGCTTTTCCTGATGGCTCAAGGTGGTAATGAGGCAGGTTTAACTGAAGAGGACTTTAATGACAGAGCAATACTCTCTCCACATGAGAGCTATGCAAATGCTTATATTCACACTCAGTCATTCGCTAAGGCAGAAGCCTCAAATGAGAAGCATTTAAGCCAGACCAGACCACCTGTCACATCACATGGATGTGAACATTCACTTACATACAGACAAAAGCTGACATTTAAGGGGTTTCAGAGGGATTGTGTACATAATTTTATATATACAATTTCTATATGTGACTCTGATTCGAGGGCTGTGGATCAGGGATAGAGCACTGTCGTCCTTTGTGAATGAGTGCCCACTTTACTCTTTAGACAGGAAGTTCATTAAAGCAACAGACATTTTTAATGGGTCAGCGCACTTGCTCAATGCATTCATAAGCTATTGTGTCAGGACCACCAGTTTAGCACTTCATTCAGAATTTAGTGTAGGCCCTTAAATATTATGAAAAATATATAATCAGGATTCTTTTATCTGTATTTTTATGTATTACTTAGAACACAATGAACTGAGCAGTGCACATTTGTTCTTTTTTGTACTAACATTATATCAAGTTGTGTATGAATTATTTCACAGAGCCATAGACCATTTGAAAAAGAATGAAAAATCTAAATGTACAGATTATATCAGTGCTGGTACATTTGTGTCTTAGGTGAGGCTGATGTCTCCCGCCCTGAGAAAGCCCACATGTCCTTTTGTGAATCTGCACAGCAGGTGTTTAAATGTTAGCAAACGTCAGTTCGTAGTAAAACTGTCTGGGCAAGTTCTCCGAGATCCTTCAATAAAAGCCTGTTCATCTAGTTTGACATGAGACTTTTCTTGCTGTTGTTTAATATGAATTTATTGTGACTTTAGAAATTTTAACAATTGTTACCCTGGCTGGCTCAGACCTCTGCCCTATTTTTAAGCTATTTTTTTGTGATCAGACCAGCATAGATGAAGAGCGTTGTTTAGTCATTAAACAAAAGATTACAGGAAGTTGTGTAGTTTGTTTACATTTAAAACTTACCTATCAGCTCAAAATCTGTTGTTATACTTTAAAATGTAATTTATTCCTGTAATGCAAAATTTTCAGCAGTCATTACTCCAAGTCTTTGTGATATTTTGAATGCAGTGCTTCACTTTGCAAGAGATGTGAGGCATTTTATGCATGCAAATCTTGGATTCATGAACAATGTTTTGAAAAAAAGAGGCAAAGTTTTGAAAAAAATTCTGTAAGCAGTTGAAAAACTGTATCAGTGATGAAAACAGTGTTTAATATTTTTGTGGATTTTTTTTCAGGATTCTTTGATAAATAAAAAAATTCAAAACAACAGCATTTATTTTAAATATAAGTCTTTTGTAGAATTATAAATGTCATTTAGATCAGTTAGCATCAATATCATAAAAAAAAGATAGTGACCCCAAACTGTTTAGTTTATATTACAGATTTGTGAAACAAGCACACAACATAAATAGTATAATCTGTGTATCTAAAATAAAAAAAGAATACTTTATAATTATATATAATTATTATAATTATAACCTTTTTATAACACGCCTTTTAGTATGACAAAGATTCTGGCCGTACATGTCTCTACTTATATATATAAGAACGTAAAAAGAGAACAAGAAGAAAAAAAAAACCTACAATAAAATGACTAAACGACATGCATGTAAATCAAGGAGCTTTCCCATCCTATTCCCACAGTTCCATTGTGCTAAAATTGGAGGGATTTTGCAGAGGGTGACTGGGAGGTTATCACGACTAACAGAAACAGTCAGGTTGTTTTGTCTTTCTGATAAGGCTGTCAGGGTTCATCCTTACCAAATGTTCAAAGAAAGATCTCCAAAATAAATACCACAGTATAATAATACCATAATACCACCATTTGCATTAAATTCAAATTGGAATCTTGTCTAAAGTTTGAAACATGATTGTAAAGAGCCCTAGTGTGCAAGGAAGGGCTTGTCTTGGAAAGTGTCTGTATATCCCAGCAATCTCCTCAAGCAATCATAAAGCTATACTGTCTGGAGGGCCATGGCGTAGATGGTTGTGATGCATGTGTGAAGTGAGATATTGAATATTTTTTGGGTGTGCACTGAATGGTAAGTGACTGTATGTTTTATCTCTTACAGCCTATGTGTTGGCCAACTTCATCATATATCCTCACCACAAAGATCTATAGATCAGAAAAAGGAATTTATGTAGACTATATTTTCGCAGCCTCATTTTAATTTATGTGAAACATTCTTACAAACGGCTCTTATAAAGCTAAAGTGTCACCTTCCCCACACAAACACATTGGGAACAAAACCAGTTTTGTTAACACTTTTAGTTAATTTAATTACCTTAACATTCAACATCCATAGCAACTTACTTGTTTTGAGAAACATTATCTTATTTTGGTAAAATAACAGGCCACAATATGCATATATTCAGTTATAGATTTGTGTGTTCACACAGTCAGCCTTTTTAGTTTTGCCAAATCTGTGTCACTGTCGAACTGAACTATTTGTCAAGAAATGGAAACTAGGATAATGGGGCTATTTAAATGTAGCCAGGTCAACAAAAAGCTGATAATTTTAGTCATTACCATCTGTATTATCTCTTATCTTTAGGCTAATTTAAACACTCACAGCCTCTGTTCGGCATCTATGGCTAGGTTAATAAGAAACCTTTTTGTTTCTCTACTTTTTTCGGGTTAAAATTGAAATTTAAAAGGGAAACTGTATATCCAGTTAGAATTTAATTTTCATATTTTTAAAAATCTTTTTGACGTAGCTTTTTTGATTAGCTTTCTTTCTAAAATATTATGAGGTAATTGAAACTGCATGTATGATAAGCTTGAAGCATACTTTAAGAATAGTTTAAAGGGGGGCTACAATGGTGTTTTGTGTATTCAGAGTTGTTCACAGTGTTAAAGAGATGGACGAATGACAGAGAATTTCTGTCCTGAAAATCTTTCGGGTGTGTACAAGTTTTGGCTGGGGTTTTTTTTGACCGTGGATCTAATGACGGAGACAATGGTGGAACTCCTTACATGAGCATTTCTCTCGGAAAAGCACGCCCACAAACACGTTGACCAGAGGAGAGCGATACCGTGCACAACAACGTGCTTCATTGGGAAATCATCGCCAGCGATGCATAGGATTTGTTTAAGGATGTCTCTATTAAGTGTGTTTTTGGATGTGAGGGAAAGTTTACCATTTTCAGCTTCCCCACGAACCCAGTGTTACATTGGATGCAGTTTGTTTTTCTGAGGCAGCAACGGAGTGTAGCAAGTGCCTTTGTGTGTTCTCATCATTTCAGTGACGGCATGCCTCCAGGAGCTCGGCTTTTTCCGGAGAGAATCGGAAAGCTGTATTTTTCTTTTATAATTATGATAAAACTAAAGACTTTTTGGTTTCACTTTATTTTACAGTCCATGTACTTACATGTACTTATAGTGTACTTACAATGTATTTATCTAAGAAAGTTCTGGTAATACAAGGTAACTAAATGGGGTAGGGTTAGGTTTAGGGGTAGGTTAGTACGTAGTTGTTACATAGTTATTGTAATTACTATAATAAGTACATATTATGTACATGGGGAACAGGACTGTAAAATAAAGTGCTACCGACTTTTTGGAGATATGAAGGATGCAGTACTAATCTATAGGTACTCAAGATTAACATGACAATAGGTGAAACTGTGTATGGTTATATACCCTTTAAAATTATTTATATGGATGATAAAGTCAAATAATCGCTGAAAATACTGAAAATTCAATTTCAGCTACCTATAAGTTAAATAAACTGCAGAGAACTACCATACAAATATATACCAAAACCAGACGTTTTACAAACGTTTGCTTTGTATTAAAAAATCATATATTTACTTCTTTGTCCATGAGATTTGAGTGGTACGTTCCGCGCCAGGACGTTGGAATTTGATTGGTTTTCTGGCAACTGAAGGCGTATCCAAGCTTGCAGCTTTGAACTGTTCCGCGGGAAAATCTTTCTTCTATACATTTATATCCCGCCCAATATATGTAAACATAAAATCCATTGGGTGAGTTTATAGAAACGCTTTTGTTACCTTAGTGTTCATTGGACATCAGATTTGTCTGTCATTCTTTGGCCTGCCCACCTTCTCTCTGAGAAGGTCCGGAAAAAAGAGGAAGCGCATGTGATTGGTTGAATCAGATGTAACGGCGCTGCTCATTGGCTACTCCGATTGCCGCTTGTGGACTGCATGTTTTGAACATAAATAAGAGCTACATTCAGCACTTTTTCCCTCAGCAGCAGAGTTTGGAAAGGTCAGAGAGAGTGCAATCTAATCGGCAGCTCTCTGACAACAAAACTAAAAGAAGATGGATTTTTAAAACCCCCTTTTTATAGTGTATTGTGTAATCAGGCGTAGTTATTATGCAGAATTCTGCAAGTTGTTTTCTCAAACCTAAATAAGATAAAATTAAACCCCTATCCGGGTTGCTTTGCGCTTGCTAACTAGGCTAAACCCTTTGTCGTCTTAATCGCGCCTGACTTCTTTCTTATTTTCAACAATCGTCAGACGATCCGTGTCCCTTCAAAGATGGATTTTGATATAGTTCCAGGCGACATCAGCCCTGTAAATGATCCGTTCAACACCGGGCCCGATGCAGTCCTCAGACCTCCGCTGCTTTCGTTACCGGAGATCGGGGCGAGGGGCTCCCCCTGCTTGAACCTTGCCTCCCCCGGACCCATGGCAGTGCTGTCTCCTGTAACCAACCTGGCTCTAAACCTGAATAATCTCGCTTTTCTTGGAGGGTGAGTAAAGCAGGGCTGTTTTTTTGGGTAGCACAAATTAAAAGAACTACCACAGAGCCAACGTTACTTCCTGGAATTGTTCTGAGACTGATTACATTATTGACTTTTAACACTACTGTCGTTATCAAAGCTTACTGTATTTGAGCAACAGTTAAACCGTTTATATAATGCTTTTATATAGTGCAATACATTTCAGTTTTTGAATTATTTGCTTTGACGTTTTGTTGTAGTCAATGTGAGACACCAAAGCGGAAGAAAACCTTGCCCCTCCTGAAGATCCCTTCCTTCGCATCTGATGCTTCTTCAGATGCAGGTTAGCTTGGAAAACATGCATCCTTTTTCCTGTAAAAACTTTAACTCCAGTGAGTTTGTGTATTTAAGGCCTTTTATGCTTTTATTTGTCTATGCTGCTGCTGCTACTACTTATTTTTGACAGTGAGCAGTTAAACTTTTAAAATGTCACCTCATTAAATAATGTAACAGGGTGGTGATTTTCATGAATTAGTTCAATGTTATTTGTGAAATATTTTTGTTATGTAGAAAGCATTCATCTAACCTTCAGTGTGATTTAAGCTGTTTGCATAAAAAGTTTACGGTTACAAATTAGCCACTATCTGCTGTGTGAAATGGTTTACCCAAGAGTGTGTTGGATTGGCAAAAAATTAACTTTTTTTTGTTATGTAACGTCATTAGATGTCATTTTTAAAAAGTGACTAGTAAAATAAAATGTTGTTAGTAATAGATTTTTGTGTCTCATTAACTGTTACAATTATATAATAAAATAATTGCAATAATTGTAAAGCACACTAGGGTGTAATTACTCACCTGTAATGAAATTAAGGAATTACTCACCTGTAAGGAAATTAAGTGCTACTAACAATGTATTTTTTTTTGTTGTTGGTTGAGAGGATGTTAAAGCGTGCCATACAGTGTGTGACTGGTAGTTAAGCTCTGCTGTATTATTAAAAGCTTGTCTCCTCCCCACAGGTCTTGGACTAGAGTCTCCCAGCCCTTTGGATGCTCTGGATGCTGAGCAGTGAGTATGATTCTTCTGCCTGTTGGTCATAATATCTGACATGTGAGATGGAGCTTGGCTTGAGGATTATACATCTAATCTAGTCTCTGCCGTTAGATGAAGCGTACATACGCTCAGCGTGTCTGTTTATCATGGATTAGCTGAGCATATGCTGGCATCCATCACAGATCACACACACAGCGTCACTGGGTATCTGATCCAAGCTGCACGTCCTGTTATTAAAGCAATGATTCAGCTGAGAATGAAATGTCATGTACTCATACAAGTTGTTCACAAGGACTATTCGCTTTTGTGAGACCCTATGAGATTATAGACAAAATGAGATTCAGAAATATTTATTTGGGTAAACTATAATTTTAAATTTGCAAAGGCTCCGATATTATAGTATTATTCACCCAGCATGCATTAAATCTGTGTACACCCTGGCTTTCTGGAAATCATACAGTCTGTGAGACGGTTTCTCCTTTCCAAGCCATTTGGTGTCTGTGGGAATCCATTTATCTGCAGCCAGGCCTACAGCTGTTTGGGTTCCTCACACACCAGTGTGTGTTGTGTGGCTCATTTCTGAAGGGGGCTGGGTGAATAGTGGCACGCTTTTCATGCCCTGTGAGAGCAGGCGTCCTAAGAGAGCGATAATACGTGTGTGTGAGGTAGCCAGGGTTACCACAGAACCCCCTTCTTAACTCTAATTCCTCCTTTTTCCTGTGCTATGAAAGAGCCACACTCCTTACCTCCTCCCCCTCCAAACCACCATTCATTCTCTCCCCCTGCTCCCCTCTTCCAACAAAAGAGGCTTGTAGAGGGGGTTAGCGTTGTGTGGGCATATGGTAAACTAGAAGACCTCCCCCCCCCTTCAGTTCAGCTTAGGGCTGTTTTGCATACAGGTGGGCATCGGTGTATTTGTTAAATATAGAGTTGTCTGAAAGACAAATGATGTGAGTTGTCGTCTGGGCTTATGTTTGGTTGGAGTGGGAGGAGGAGACTTTGAATACACTAGGAACTGTTCAATAGCATTTTCTTTTTCCTCACAGTTTTGAGAAGGCCATGCAGGATGCCCCACGAGCAGTTAATGAGTAAGTGCTCATGCACCACAAAGCATTTGTCTGTGAAATCTGTTGTACTGACTTGGGTTTAATCAAATGTACTTTCTGTTCATACAGAAAAATGCCTATTCGCAGGATGCACTCTTTGCCAGTAAGTTTATTCTTTATACACACACTCAAGCAAAACTATGGGATTTTAAAGAAGTCCCGTGTGTTTGCCAAGACTGCATTGGTTGCAAAAATTAATAGTAATCTATTAATATAACATTTTAAAGTGTAATTTATTTTCATCAGCCTTTACTATAGTCTGATCAACTGTCACATGACCAGAAATCATTATATTTGTGGAAACAGTGGTACTTTTTACAAGTGTCTTTACTGTCACTTTGATCTGATTAATCGTGTCCTTGCTAAAGAAGTGTTACTCTAACTGACCCTAAACATTTGAGCTGTGGTGCAAGTATAAATGTAAGATTTGTTTTTTCTTTATAGCTTCAATTTTTGGGTCACAGTCCCAATTTGAGAAATAAAGAACCAGATCCCTCGCGCTATGGAGTGTGGACTGGTGCAAATGGCAGCGACAACAAAGAAAACCTGACTGAGGTGTGTGTTTTGTGTCTCTAGTTTATGTGGTATTATACGCAGTATATTGATGAAATTACGCTTAGTTGACTAGGTATTGCTTTTTGAGATACAGAGTGCTAAGATTTGTAATTGAAAGTCTTGTAAAGTTATGGGAATGAATTCATGGTGTGGGTGTTGAAATGACTTTTGTATTTTCTCTTACGACTTCATTGATTCAATATGTTTTTTTTTTTTTCAGGAGAATTTTGAGTTCAAGAAGCCTTTCATGCCTGCATCACGCTGTCGTACGCGGTCAACTGGAGGTACCAAGGATGCTTTTGCCTGCCGACCCAACTCTGCTCCTGCTTTAATGGTACAACATGCATCCTTGGCAGAACCTGTAGAAAATTGTTCTAAAAATTTTAATTTTGATGTTGTTTGGAACTTTTTTTTTTTTAAAACTTGGATTTCCCCTATTCTCCAGCTTTCCCCACTTTCCTCCCATCAGCCCGACTCTTCAGACGAGAGCAGTCCCTTCATATTGCGCCGCCCCTCTCTCTCCTGTCTCCCCGATGATGATGATGATGATGGCTTCTTAGAGGGGCTGGATGATGTGGAGGTGACTTCTCAATTTATTTCTGTCTTATTCTTACGTTTCTTTGATTTGTAAATAACCATAATGCATTTGTTTGTGTAGAACGACTCTGAGGTTCCTCTTGGAATGGACAGTCTTCTCACAGCTCCTCTGGTGGCTAAACAAAGTACTGACAGTAATTATTCGGTATGCCGTTAACACTCTTTATCTATTTTTGATTTCTTTTTTTTTACGGTTATTGACATGATAGTTAACAACCAAACCCACTTTATTGCCCTTAGCCTGTTGTTCGCTGCCGTCCACGTGGGTTGTTCCGATCTCCCTCTATGCCAAACCCTGTAGGGCGTATCCCACTAAAGAGACCCGAGAGGCCACAAGATGAGAACACACCTGTCAGAGTGAAGAGGAGGCGGAGCCTGGCAGGGACCCAATTTGCTCCTGCAGAACAGGAGGATGTTATGCCTCATCAGGTCAGACCTCACTGGAAAAACAACAGCAACCATAATTTGCGTTTATAATTTGAGTTTATAACTGTAATACCACCTTCTTACAGGTTCAAAGGTCAAAGTCATTTAGTCATGCACAGATTGAAAGAATGTTGGATACGGATCCCAGTAATGTGACTGGAGATTTCACCAAGGTGATAATTGCATTTAGAAGTAATAACATACACATATATGACACTTACACATATAAAATCTATCATGACATTAAATTGAACACCATTTAAAAGTGTGTATTTGTCATTTTAAAGACTCCTGCGCTACCCACAGTTGAAGGAAAACACCAAGAGTTGAAATACATCACTCCAGATATTGTAAGTTTGCTCACATTAACATTAAGCATGGACATTTCAAAATGCAAGAGCATGCAAAACAAGCAGTTGCATCTATACAAAGTATGTGCATTGGCACATTTCCTGCATCCCTTTTTCAAACATCTGTTGCTGTATTTTCAGATGGTTAAAGCAATGTACGGCCAGTACAGCAATCTGGTGGAGAGGCTTTTTGTCATCGACTGCCGTTATCCGTACGAGTATGATGGTGGCCATATTAAGGTTAGGATTTAATTAACCTTAATGCAGCTGCATGCTGTCGTATTTCTGTGGGCAAATTTTGCTGACTCCTGTTTGTTCTCCTTTCAGGGTGCCCTTAACCTCCATCAAGAGGATCAAATTGAAGACTACTTTTTAAAGAGTCCTATTCTTCCAGAATGTCCCGAGAAGCGTGTCCTGTTGGTTTTCCACTGTGAATTTTCATCTGAACGTGGCCCACGGATGTGTCGCTATGTTCGACAAAGAGATCGATTTTTAAATGAGTACCCCAACCTCCATTACCCTGAACTCTATATCCTGAAGGGAGGCTACAAAGACTTCTTCCCGCTTCACAAGGTATGTGTGCTTTCACAGTTAGAACGTCCTACATCTTTGCGGTTTTCCCCTTTCTTTCCAAATTTATAATGCGTGCATTTTTCTCTGTAGTCGGTCTGCGAACCACAGGCTTACAGGCCGATGCATCATGAAGACTTTAAAGAAGACCTGAGGAAGTTCCGCCTTAAGAGCCGCACCTGGGCTGGAGAACGCAGCAAGAGAGACATGTACAGCCGTCTCAAAAATCTTTGAGCCTCACGTTTTCACATTCCCTCAGCATTCTACTGCTTTTACTCTTGCATATGCTGCCCAGAGACTTGAAGACGTGTGTTTGGTGGGACCTGTATTGCTTTTCAGGGTTTGGTTTTTCTTTAAATACCACAATGCCAAATGAGGTTGAGAGGCTTTTGCATATCTCTGCCTGTTTGGTTTGATCTTATAACTTTTAAACCGCTAATATTCACCACCCTGATCTCCCTTGAGAAACACACAGCTACACGTCACTGTCATGTATTACACATACACATCTTAACTAACCTGTATTTTTACCCCCACGTGGCCTGTCCTAACTTTTATGTCAGATTAATTAATTACTATTTTAACCCCCCCTCCCCCCTTAGCACTTTCCCCCCTGCCTTTTTAATTGTTGTGGTGATTACATGATTTATGCATTCATTTTGCTCACTCGCTCACATCTGGTCAGTTCCCCAATGGTAAAGCCGTGATTACAGCCAGAGGAGTAATTAAATTTGTTGTGTAAACTGGTTTATGTATTTTGAATGTCACAATTATGCAAATTCTCATGTCTCACAATAATGATTTAAATTTTTACCCATATGTTTTCAGTAAGTTCTGTTGGCAATGACCATATTGGTTTGAGTTTTTGGAAATTGTGAGCATTTTTTTTTTTTTTTTTTTTTTTTTTAAGGGGGAGCTATATATATAATTTTTTTTTTTGTTTGTTTTCTCTCACTTGGCCTACAGCTTTAACTCAGAATTTTTCTGCTGCTGGTCAGCAAGCGATGACCATGCCAACGTTCACCAAAATGTTCTGAAATGAGATTTAGTTCTGTTTGTGAACCAGTGACAGTTGAGAGTTGCAATTCTCACTCCCACGCAAGTGTGTTTTGTACATTTTATCTTCCTGAGTGTGTTTTATTGGTCATGTGTGACTGAGAGGCTGGTTTATGTATTTGTGAATAAACTTGGAGTTTGGGGTAATAACTCTTTGCTCAATCATGTCTTGATCTGTGTGCTGTTAATGACTGGCGTAGGGTGGTTGAGTCATCTTGTTTTTCAAATGTACCGGTCTGGCAGAGACCTTGAATGTGGTTAGTCAAGCACCAGCACGTGTCCCTGCACACATTTGCATTCCAGAGTTCTTCCACAGAGGAGGAGCCAGCAGTTTCCCAGCCGTTCCCTAACATCCTGGCACTGTGTCAGACCAGTTCCTGCACTCACGTTTCTGTTTGGTTAATGAGTAAAAGTGTTTCTGGACACTATTATCAGTATGAGCAAACAAGAAATTAAAGTTTAAGAGTTTAAAATGTGTTTAGTACAGCTTATAGCCTACATGTGGATGTACAAGAAGTTTTAAGCTGTTGGTCCAATGCCAAACATTTAGATATTCTGCCTGCAGCTTGATTCCCACCAGACTAAATCAAATGTAGAACGCAGTAATCTGAAATGCAGACCATGCTCAGTCTATTCAAATGAATGGTAAATCTTTATAACAGATGTGAATTTGGACTTTCTACAGTTGTTTGACTGTATTGCTTAACGTTTCAAGGCAGACACTACAGCCGAAATGGTCTTTTCATGTGCTGGTCAATAAACCAGATTATCCAGAACTACCATTACAGTTATATTCTATAGAAATATAATATTAATATCAGGTTATTTATATATTATTCTAAAATGGTTTATGATTTATGGAGTGATAAAAAGAAATATGCAAAATACTCTTGAAAAAATGAATTTAATGCTTGGATTTCATGCAAATTTGTGCATTTTTAAGAAGCTACTGCCTCATTCATGCATTTAATCATCACATTTCAGAAAACCTGTAATATAAATTAATTTTCTCAAGGTACTATGATGAATCAAATGGGGAAAGTTATAGTGATACCTATTAGTTTACCCTATAGGCGCATGAGGTGATTTTTGTTGAGTTGCAGTAAGGTTCTATACAGTTTTGTTAATACCATTTACATTTCACATCTACAGCCTGCACATTGTGTAATGCACATATTAATTGAACTGCCTTAAAGTAATTAATTCAATATGTTTTGTGTGCCAGAAACCATTTCTAATATTTTCTAATTTTTTTTTTTTTGACTTTGGATGTCTAGTATAGGCCTATGTGGTTTTAGTTCAACCAGTAAGAGCCAGTTAAAGTTGAATCTGAGTAAGAGGAACTTACACATGCTGAGTTTCCACTGTCAATGTGTTTCTGATGAACCCTCTTCTGAATCTAAAAATGACCAGAATCGGCTGTAAAGCTGGAGTATTGCCATCATTGTAACCACATCCTATCACGTGTGCAAGAGCAAGATCTTCTGAATGTGGCCTTGTCTTTGTTTCTGCCCACTGTCTTCCTGTATCTTCAGTACAACCTTTTTTTTTTTTTTTATTCATTGTCAAGCAGATTTTCTCAGTTTTTCTATTTTCTTGCATAGGGATATTGATTCTTCTTTTGTTCATGTCACAGTCTGTTATGTGCTGGATATCAAACTGATTGTATTTGATGTGTTTATTTAAGCTGAATGTAGCAGTAAGTGATGTAGCAGGAGATATGTCCTCCTCCCTCATGGGTTAAGTGAGCATGACCAGCAGTTGTTAAGCAAAACAGCTGTCCTTTTTGTGTGTCAGAGAGCATGTGTTTGAATACATCACACTTAGTTTTCTGTCAATGGCACTTTGTATGCGTATAAAAATACTCCTTTGTTTAAGATGTACACAGTGGAGAATCTTGTTAGAATCACAACAAATTAAAGATTTGTCAAGTTTTTTTTTGTTTCTGTCAATAGAGTACATATTTAAACTTGCATACCTAACAGGTACATAGATCAGAGTGAAGAATGTACTATATCATAATTAGTTTATATGAGTTAGTATATTATGAAATTCATTTAAGATAAGTTTTGAAAAACTTTGGTGGTGGCTTAAGAACAGTATAGCACATTTATTAATTAACTTCTTAAATTTTCACAAACATAAAAGTTTGTACCACATTTGTATGCAACATGAGGTAAGGTCCCTCCATAAAAAAATAATATAAATAAAAAAATAAAGAATAATAAAGAATAAATAAAGAAATGAATGAAAGAAAGAAAGAAAGAAAGAAATAGATAAATGAAAATAAAATACAATTAAAAAATACAATTAAATACAAATAAAACCGTAAAGCCCAATAAATAACATATAGTGAGACCATTCATGGTGGGAAGACAGGTAAACAATTTCTAATGCTGAGAGCAAAGTCAAAACATTGAACTCTTTTACCTATTATGCCAAAAAAATAAATTATAGACAATTTAGAAATTATATTGAATTTTGATTTCAATTAATATTCATTGGTAAAGAGTATATTAAAATCGTTCAAATCAACGTTTTAAACTGTATTTATGTCCCAAATGACAGAAATATAAATCAAACAGAAAAGAAAACTAGAAATAAATTGGTTAATAAAATGTTACAACTTTCGCTTGCGTTAAATAGATTTAATACTATGTTGTGTGCCAAGAATTCGTCCACCATCTATCCACCATCTATCAGTCCATAGATATGTACAGTATAACTATGTGTATCAGTCATCCAAGAGCGCCATCTAGAGCTAAAAAAAGAACTGCGCAAAATTGACCACATGATTCAGGTCATGTGACCAAATACGGAAGTAATCATGCACAGTTTGTCTAGATTGGCATCATGACTTATTAGTGACACAAATTTATTACAAACTTATTTTCTTGTGGGTTTTTTCTTAAGATGTGTATATGATATGCCAGGTCAGCTATGGTGATTTGTTTCTTAATCCACACGGTGTGTCCAGTGAGCGCGCTTTCCGCAGCCGAAAGTCGGATACTGTATGCGCGTGTGTTCGGGCCGGAGACCGGAGCCGATGACTGCACACCGGAGCAGAGACGACTGATGCAGAAAGAGAAACTCCACGTGGTAGCGAGGTGAGATGCCAAATTCTTGCTCACAATCAAATCAACACGTTTAAATTATTACAATAAGTAGTAGGTAATTAAATGCAAATGTTTGTTCAATCATTTTGTTCAATAATCATAATCGTGTTTTGATGACTGAGATCATCAATGTGATGATCAAAATTTTATTTTATCATCATTTACTCACCCCCATGTCGTTCCAAACCATTATAACAGTCTTTCATCTGAAAATATGAACGATATCCATGAGAGTGAGTGAATGTCATGATGACAGAAATTTTATTTTTGGGTAACTGTCCTGCTAATACCAATATCTGTATTAGCAACAACTGCAGTAACAGTGCTATTTTGTCAGAAACAATGTTTACTGGTACTTTGTATGTGTACCCAAGGGAAACAATACTCTTTTTTTTTTTCTGCCCCTTTTCTCTCTGTCAGGCAGGTGAGGAGTGCTGTGGCTCTGAGTAGGGAGGCCTCAGGCGGTTTGTGTGTGGAGGCAGTGCTGGGTGAGGAGGCTGCAGCTCTGGGTGAAGCTGACAGCGGTGTGTTTTCCCTGGGCAATGCAGAGCTCTTTCCAGATCGGAGTGTTGTTCTGTGGCTGGGGGTTCAGTCTCTAGCGTTCACTCTGGTCTGCAGACCACACGAGAACCTCCTGCTCGCAGAGGGAGTGCTTCGCAACATTGCACGTCACTGCTTTGAGGAGCTACGTCTGCTGGGACCTGGTGCTGAGGTGATGTTTTTCTGGGACTAATGAATGTTTTAGTAGGGGTGATCAATTACTATTGCTTTTAGGGCTCTAGAAAAGAAACAAAAAACCATGAAAGAAGGTGTTAGAAAAACTAATGACGACAAATCCAGCATGTTTTGTGCTACAGCTATGAATAATAACATACAGTATATTGTGTGGCTTGTTGAGGAGCCACTGCTGCTCACTGAAAAGCATTACTTTCTGAAACACTCACTTGTAGAACTTATACAAAATACCACAATAATGTGAAATCCAATATATTTTTTTAGTCCGTTGCTTTGTCTGTGTGTGCATGCATGTGGATGTTTGTATGTGTTGCATGTATGTTTGCATGTTCATTTGTTCACTGTGCTTGTGTGTTTGCATATGGGTGTAAAATACAACACCAAAATTTAACTGGATCCAATAAATGGAACATGTACAGTTTAAAAGTTTGGGATCGGTAAGATTTGTAAGAGAAAAATGTTTTATCTTATGATAATTAAGGCATTTGATCAAAAATAAAAACAGTGATATTGTGAAATTTTACAATTTAAAATAAAATATACTTTTTTTTTATTTTTTATAATACTTTCTTTAATTATTTTTTTTATATAGATATACCATATGTTAGTTATTCCTGTGATGGGAAAGCTACATTTTCAGCAGCCATTATTCCAGTCTTCAGTGTCACCTGAGCCTCCAGAAATTATTCTAATATAGTGATTTGGTGCTGAAGAAATATTTCTTATTACTGTCAATGTGGAAAAGAGTTGTGCTGCTCAGATTTTTTTTTTTTTTTTTAAACCATGATACATTGGGATTATTTGTTGAATAGAAAGTTTAAAAGAATAGCATTTATTTGAAATGGTAATAATGAAAAATCTAACTGACTTCAAACAATACACGGTAGTATAAAATGTCATTATTACTGTGTGTTTGAGTGACTGTTGTGTGAATTTATGTTGTTTGGTGTTTTCATTGTATCATTGTGTAGATTCATGTAGCCTAGAGTCTGAAAACTATTGTATTGATTTTATTGTTAAAGCTGAAATTGAACTTCTGTTGAACTCCAGCAATCTTATAAAGTACTCTGAGTGCAAGTTTTTCTTATGTCTGCTGGCCTAGTTTCTTGCCATCAAAAAGACTAGCAGTGGGCACAATTAAAATGATGATAAGAATATACATCACACTCCGTGTGAGAAACATGATAAGCTTTTAATTACATTGTGATCAATATGTTCACAGAAAAGCAATCCAATGAGCTCGGGTATTTTCTGCAGAAATTTACTGAAGAATTATATTATTTCCAATTACTGTATGAATAGGGCTGGAGTTGTTGTCATACAGTGAACAAGGACACACATTTAAAGTAAATGGGCAGAAATTGCTAAACTATGGATTATTTGATGCTACCCATTTTCTCTCTGGCTGTTATTTTCAGGTGTTGCTGAAAAGTGATCGCGTGGACGCATTGTTGCACAGACTGCTTCCCCATGGTCAGCTCCTCTTCCTAAACCACCGTTTTGCCCTCGCCCTGGATAAAGAGATAGCGAGCTACGTGAGCAAATGAAACCGTGTGTGTATTGGTATAAACATGAGGATTTGCCACATATTTAGAGAGTAATATATAAACTACCTGATAAATGGAGGATGTTCTAATTTAATAGGTTTGGAGGAACCTCTTCTTCTCTGAAGGTGTAATAGGATTCAAAAAGTAAAAGATTGCATCCACGAAGTGTATTGTGAACAGTTTTTTCCTTTGATAAACCAGAATGCACATGTTCTAAAACTTTAATTGCAGTTTGATATCGGATGAAAAAAGTCCCAACTTACACAAAAAAAAAGTAGCACAGCTTTTGATATATCAATGAGAGATTCTGTAGAGCTTATTCAAGTAAAGCTCTTTACACATTTGATCTTTCTCAGGAGTAACTGATTAACTGACCATAAATGGTCAATTGATAACGTTGTTCATTGAGATTCTTGTTAATTAAAATCAGAATTTCTATTATTATTGCCGTCTGGCTGGGTCAAAATTACCATTAATTAAATTAAACTAAATAACCATTGCAGTATCTCTCTATCTCTCTATCTATCTATCTATCTATCTATCTATCTATCTATCTATCTATCTATCTATCTATAGAATATCTAGCTATCTGGCTCTCCTCTAGGGGGCAGTGTTGTATTTGATTAAATGCTATATGTTTTGCTTTAGTCAAGTGCATGGCAATTTGAATAATCCTCTAACACTTTCATCTAAAATAATTCAGTAGTTCCCAGCAGTGTGTCTGCCAAGAGATCTGAGATGGCTGATTGACAAGGCCGTATGATGCCTTGATATCTAGGCCAACGGAGCAATCACACAATTCCTGAAAATCCATTTTTAGCCTCTCTTTCCCCTGATTTAATAATGATGAGTTACCTCTGTCATCATGCTGTGCTGAGAATGAAGGGAGGGTGAGGATGTCCACTTATAGTAAGTGTGAGGCCAGTCATAACTCACAAGTACTGCGGTTCAATATGTTGACTGATTAATGTGAGGCTTTTCTGACTTCCTTGTGTCAGCTGCCTCATAGAGTAGGGATGGTTGGCATTTCTCTCGCATCAAGCATGACAAGAGCCCCGTTACGTCCAAATGCTCTGTAGCTGTGAAATGTTGTTTAGACACTCACATTGAAAGGACTTCTAACACATGACATGTCCTCACAATAGCATTTGAATCGAGTAGCATGTGGTTAGT
The DNA here is from genome assembly GCF_003368295.1 of Carassius auratus. Classification (NCBI taxonomy): domain Eukaryota; kingdom Metazoa; phylum Chordata; class Actinopteri; order Cypriniformes; family Cyprinidae; genus Carassius; species Carassius auratus. Next base: position 10,939,857 of record NC_039280.1, read on the forward strand.
GATATCTCAAAAATCTCACTGCATTTCTGTGGATGTAATAAAAAAATAACATTTTCAGGTGGCAGCTTTCAAGGGGTCTATATTTTTATTTTTTAACCACTTTAGGTCCTCTTAAAATGACTGAAAATTATTTTCGCTGTTGCGACTGTGCTGTTGCAAAATGTGCAGCACAAAATGTTAACGTTTGAGACCTTGTAAAAATTAAATTAACCCCTTTCTCTGTATGTTGAGATGCTTTTGAAGCATTTGCAGAGCAGTGGGTGCTACACAGCCATTATCAGCATAAACTTGGTTGTTTTATGTTAGAAATGACAATTAAATGTTGAATTATGAATGTGGGTAGTTATATGTTAATGAGTTTATATTGTTTTACATCAGGAATCTAAGGATTTTGGAATAAGCCACTTTTGCAGTTTAGTTTCAGTAGATTGTCTTTTTGAATTGGGAATGTATTTTTGTTTTTAAGTTATTGTATATATTTATAGTGTATTTTCATTCAAGAAGATATTGTGAACACAAATTAGGCATATAGTGTTGGCACTGGCAGGTCATGTGAGTCAACCTTGCATCCGCTGACTCTCAGCTATTCACATCTATCTATAGGAGTACGACACCTATCACGGCATTCCTATATAAGCTCTATTCAGTATTGTTCAGCAGTTTTTTTTTGCTTACTTGGGAGCAAATTAGACGGTGAATTCGGTTTCTGTAGGAAGCGTTCAATCAGGAGTTTATTATTGCTGCTCTCCCTGCTCATTCATGATAGGCTGCATAATGGGCAGGGAGTTTTTTTTTTTGCCCACAACAGAACCATACCACCAAATCAAACTGTATGCTAAGTGTATATCATTTTGACAATAGTGGTCCTGACAGAAATTAAGTTTTCAATAATATAGCCACAAATTGATATGACTATAGTACTAGTAATATTCTAAGAACAGTAGGCGTTAATAAATAAGACACATGAATAATCCTAATATACAAAAAAAAATCCAGAGAGGGAAGTTAGACTCATGATGTCATAAGTCGTCCACAATCCATTTAGAATCAGATTCTTTTATTTTAGAGACATTTGAGTTACTCGGGAGATTAAGATATTTATAATACAGATTTTCTTTGACTTTTTTCCCCCTCTTACAAACACATTAGTGTTATCTTTTCAAAACAGTAAATTCAAGTAGGAAACAGTTTGTCCTTAATGGTAACTCCCCTGTTGTTCCAACTGCTTCAAACAACACAACAATATTTAGTGTGTTATTAATTCCAACATATTCATCATTCATCACAAGAGGTTCAAAAAGCCTTGGTTTTAAATGTATGCTTGCACAACACAAACGCAATTATTACAGAAATCATAGAGCGTTTCTTGGCACATTTGGATCCACTTCAGCTGTGAAATCTGTTATTCAGCTGTCTGATGATTCTGTCCTAAATTGGGGAATATTTTTTTTTCTCCCAGGTCTTGATGAAAGCCTCAAGTAATCACATTTAAATTGTGCATCAGTTTATGCTGAGTCTCAGCTCTAACCGTAGTAGTGTTATTATTACTGTCACTCTCTTTTACCCCTTCATAATAAAATGTAATTAAACAGGTGTACATTTCCTTCTAGTAGAACTTTTTAAGATTTGAACCTTCATTATGTTAAACCTTGCATTATGGATAAAATCCTAAACATAACTAAATTAAGAATAGAGATAAAACTCGGAGGAATACTTTACCTAAAAATAAAAACCTGCTGAAAATGTACTCATCCTCAGGCCATCGAAGATGCAAATGAGTTTGTGTCTTCATCTGAACAGATTTGGAGAAATTTATTATTATACCACTTGCTCACCAATAGATCCTCTGCAGTGAATGGGTGCCGTCAGAATTAGAGTGCAAACAGCTGATAAAAACATCAGTAATCCAAACGACTCCAGTCAATTATTGTTATATATAGTTATTATAACTTCAAACTGTTGCTTCTGGCTCAAATCCTCTATCCATAATATTGCTTTCTCCATTTTAAAAGTTAGTGTAGAGAGAGAAATTTTACAGATGTGAGACATGGATGGACAACAGGGGATGGACTTTTTCAATGGAGGACACATTACTATGGGGTATGCATTGTATTTTAGTCATTAGTAACATTTTGATGTAAAAAATGTGATAATAACAAATATGTAGCAAATATGCAGCTAATGTTAATCTTTTCATTCTGATGCCACCCATTCACTGCAGAGGATCCATTGGTAAGCAAGTAATGCAAAACTTCTCTGGATCTTCTCAGATGAAGAAACAAATCCATCTACATCTTCATCCTGAGGTTAAGAAAGTTTTCATTATTGGAGTTCATATTTAAATGTGCATTAATAATTCAGTGTTTGCTCGTCTAATATAGTTATATTACAACCAAACATATTAGCTTCTATTTGAACTCTATCTGAACTATCTGACAGAACTTATACCTGGGCTGTATTTACACCTAAAGTTATTCCGATTGTAATTCTGTAGACACAACCTGTGCCCAAGACAGTTTTCACATTAAATCTATGAGAAACCCCCAGTTTTGTCAGTAGCTTTAGAGTTCTTAAGGAGCCCAGTGTTTCCAGGTTTCCTATTGTTTTTTTTTCTTTTCTTGTATAAGTAAATGACTGATACATATTTTCTCTGCCATTTTCTACATCACAACTCCTACACACTTCCTCTGAAAGGTAGGATTTTTTTCCTTCATGTTTTTGTTTTTGAATAACGAAAAGCAATATTCAGCATTCAAGAACAAACAAAGCAATGCAGTCAGTGTGTGTTTGAGGTTCAGACTGTCAGTCTCGGTCCACAGCTGAACTTCAAACAAAATTAATTTAAATTATGTCTCATTTAGACACAAACTCCTGAAGACAGTGGGCGTCTTTGAATGTTTCCACTGACCATTTTTTATCAATGAAAGCCAATGAGGGCTTTAGGGAGACATTAGTAGAACATTTGTAGAGAAGTTAAAAAGGGGATTGAAAAAAAAAAAGAATGAAATAAGTCTCAGCTCTCAGATCTTCCCACCTCCATTCCTGGTTTACTCTAGGAGAGGATTTCTGCTTTTTTTTTTTTTCACTGAACAGCAGGGTTTTCCTTTTAAAAGGAGGAAGAAACGGAATCATTTATTCAACACTTTGAAAAAAGATCTCTACTCAGAAACACAATTTTATGTAAACAACCCAGGAGGGTCAGAGCCTTGGCATAGCAGCTGTGGTGCTCATTTGGGAAACGGAAATTTGAGTATGGCTCCTCGCCATCACTTCCTGTACTTTAAACACTATTTCAAAATTATTTTTAATAAAATATGACAAAAATAAAATGTATACATCAGAAAAACAACAAATCAACAACCGGAGAGGGAGCTGTTATGTTAAAGGGGTCATATGTAACAAGCTCTTGGTGCATAAAGAAGATCTGTAAAGTTGCAAAGACTAAAGTCTCAAATACAAAGAGATGGCTCATCCTAACATGCCCCCAAATGTCTACGTCATGATATGGGAAGATTTGCATAATGCCACCCAAATGTTCACGCAAAGACCGCCATGTTGTAGACAAGCTGTGTGTTTCGTTGTGAAAGGGAAACTACTTTGCTTGGCCTTCCAAAAGAAGACGTAAGTGGAAATCAGTGGTTAAGTTGTATTTACAACACTGTTCCAGAACAGTTCAACCCAAATATTAGAGTGTGTGCAGTGCATTTTACAGAGGACGAGTACTGTTTCATGAACCAGTAGCCTACTCTCTCAACGACTCACAGCCTGTAAGAACGTTTACATATTTAAAGAATTTGCCACTGATGATTCAAATTTGAGTTTTGAGCAGTTTAGTGTAGCGCATGTTTTTTGTAGTGCTTGTTGTTTGTTGTTTCTCCGATTACAAATGCAGACATGGTTGATCGTTTAAGCAGCGTGATGTGCAATGCGTAAAAAGACAGTATAAGTCATTATAAGCAGTAATTATGTCCCCACATGATGTAACAATTGTCTCGTTTGTAATGGGTTTTACAGGTTTTGTCTCGTCGTGCCAGGAGACGGCATCACAGTATGGTAAGGGGCGTAGCATTTTCGTCACAGGCTTGAGGCATTCAGCCAATCACAATGCACTGGGTAGCTGGCCAATCAGAGCAAACCTCGATTTTCAGAACGATGAGCTTTGTAAAAATCATATCATATGACCCCTTTAATGTTTTACTTGAACAGTGAGAGGTGGTTTGTTAAACCCGTCTGTGCATTGAAATGTCTCAGCTGTAAATTGGTGTGATTATTCTGTTTGTCACAGTTGTGAAGGAATAATTGAATAGCCCATTTCCCATTTCATATCTATCAATGTGACTCTCAAGTAGGCAAGCACGTTTTGAATTGTGGCCTTTGAGAGTATGTTAGGATATTATTGATGTTTTTATGCTCTCTTCTTCTTTTTCTCTCCCTGCATCAACCTAATTTGAATTCATGGTGTAAGCGGAGGATTAAAAACACTATTATTGTTTGATGCATCCTGCTTGACTCACTGTTTTCTCACATAGCCGATTATAAAACACATGACCTTTATTTTTTTGTAGATAATACCTAATTGCTATTACATGGACTATATCTTTATATAAAATCTAGTTACATAAAACAAGAAAACTAGATTAGTGCTTAAAATAAATTGACAGTTGATTATATTGGTATAATGCTAAGACATTACATGCTAAGAATATGAAGACATTTTTGTTTGCATCCATACAGGCTCAAATGAGCACAGCTTCATCTGACTGTGCAGATAGACAGACTCAAATCAGGGAATATTTTTTTTTCATCACTGAGCATAAAGAAATCAAAGTTTCTCAACATCGATATGAAAACAGAAATCAAAGCAGGGACATAAAAAAATCTTGCTTGTCGCAGACTCTGATTTGACTGACAATGTCACTTGTCGTTTCAGAGTTATTTGGGGAAAGCTTGTGCAAAAATTATCCACAGAACAATGCAAGTAGAAGTGAGTCTGAAATATCTGCTTTGTTGCACTTTTGGCTTTCTGAGCAAGCCTGCAGGGGTTTTATGAGACTCTTGACCAGTCCAAAAGTGAAGTATTTTTCCAAACCCTCTTGATATATGCCATAAACCTTGGCTGAGAAATGCCACTCCATAATTCTCTCTCTAAACATTTCAATCATCATCTTGCCATTCCCTGGGATGTGTGTTTCTGCACTTAGGACTAAATGTCATTATCCTTTTCTGTCATTAAAAGGCTGTTATGACATTAACATAAACTGTTTAAATGATACCTATTATGAGAGTGTAAAGAATCGTTTTGTGTCTTTTGGCTTGTGTGATTGTGATAATTTGGTTTGTGTATTTGTTTGAAAACAGATATTTGTTTTTGTCAAATGAACATAGTAAAATTTTCATTTAATATTCTGTGTTTGGTGTTTAATGACTTCTGTCAGACAATACAGATACTGATTAGGAAGCACTGGAAGAAATGCCTCTTGGTCTACAAATCTTACAAATCTTTACAAATCTTACACATTCCATGAACTGATGTATTTCCAAGAAGAAAATCTAGGCTGGGACGAAATGATATCCATGAAGTATTTAACTGATAAAATATCATTTACTCAGCGGCGGCCCTAGCGTTTTGGGGGCCTTAAGCAGATTTTCAAAAGGGGTCCCCATACTAGGGATGGGCATTCGATTAAATTTTCTTAGTCGATCGTCGGGAGAATACTATCGATTAATCATTAATTTTTTTTATAATATAATTAATTATTTAATTTTTATAATTAAAAAATGCAATGAATACAAAAATACAACGTGTTTTTCCTCGGTGAGACCTTTATTACAAGATCAACTTGTGGCAGACAGTTAAACTACGTTCAGGCAAACCGAACATATATGCGCGTGCATATGCAGTGCTCTAAAGCAGCGGAACCTGCAGCTGCTAGCAGGCGTTCTTAAACAGAGACCTCATTTGTTCCAAAACAATAATAATGATAAAAGAATCATGTTAAACAATAACATAAAAAAAAAACATTATAATACTTAGATCTGACAGATTTTGTGTAACTCAAAACTATTCAAGCCAGAAGAAAAGGCCAGATATTAGCCTTCCTAACAATTACGCTAACGTAACAAATTATGCTACTTAAAGCCTCATGAAAAATAACTAACTTTAGTAACTAGCATACAACGTCTGCACGAGTCTACGGATTTTTGTTGAGAAATACCGTATAAGCATGTTGATATGATCTGGTGTCAGACGCGACCGCAACCATGGTGACCGTCAGTCCAGCCGCCGAAAACACCCACTCTGAGGGAACTGACGTTGCCGGGATGCACAGGTACATCATTTGAGTCGTGGCCGAGTTGTACTTAAACACCCCATCGCAATGTTCGCAGTTAACTAGTTCCCTTTTTAATCAAAATGGTCCCACGCCACACTTAGCCGTGACATCTTCATGATTACTCTTTGAAATCAAAACGGAAGATCACAGATAACCGAGTAGGGTGTCAAATATTGCACCCTGGTGGTAAAATATTTAATTGCTGCCACACAGTGAAATTCATTTAATTGCTTCAAGACTCGCACTACGCAACGCAACCTGCATTAGATAAAAAAATGCTTTAGATTAATCGATAACAAATTAACATGATCGAGGAAAATCTTAACGATCAATTATCGATCGTCGATTAATCATGCCCATCCCTACAGTTTCACCTAACCACCTGGATCCCATCCCAATGTACACATCCTACACGGGCACCTAAAAGTTTACCAATTTGTTTTGCTCCATATATTTTTCTTTCAAGTAGGGTTGGGCGATATGGTCAAAAAGTCACATCTCTGTATTTTTTGTCCGATTTGCGATATCCGAAATATATCTTGGTATTTTTGTTTTTGTGTTTGGATTAAAAAAATCTGTATTTAATCTCTATTTATTTTACTTACCACCCAATGTTGTCCAACAAAACAATATATATTAAAGGCTATTAAACTAATAAAGTTAATGTAACCATGTACAGTATTGTTCAAAATAATAGCAGTACAATGTGACTAACCAGAATAATCAAGGTTTTTAGTATATTTTTTATTGCTACGTGGCAAACAAGTTACCAGTAGGTTCAGTAGATTGTCAGAAAACAAACAAGACCCAGCATTCATGATATGCACGCTCTTAAGGCTGTGCAATTGGGCAATTAGTTGAAAGGGGTGTGTTCAAAAAAATAGCAGTGTCTACCTTTGACTGTACAAACTCAAAACTATTTTGTACAAACATTTTTTTTTTCTGGGATTTAGCAATCCTGTGAATCACTAAACTAATATTTAGTTGTATGACCACAGTTTTTTAAAACTGCTTGACATCTGTGTGGCATGGAGTCAACCAACTTGTGGCACCTCTCAGCTGTTATTCCACTCCATGATTCTTTAACAACATTCCACAATTCATTCACATTTCTTGGTTTTGCTTCAGAAACAGCATTTTTGATATCACCCCACAAGTTCTCAATTGGATTAAGGTCTGGAGATTGGGCTGGCCACTCCATAACATTAATTTTGTTGGTTTGGAACCAAGACTTTGCCCGTTTACTAGTGTGTTTTGGGTCATTGTCTTGTTGAAACAACCATTTCAAGGGCATGTCCTCTTCAGCATAGGGCAACATGACCTCTTCAAGTATTTTAACATATGCAAACTGATCCATGATCCCTGGTATGCGATAAATAGGCCCAACACCATAGTAGGAGAAACATGCCCATATCATGATGCTTGCACCTCCATGCTTCACTGGCTTCACTGTGTACTGTGGCTTGAATTCAGAGTTTGGGGGTCGTCTCACAAACTGCCTGTGGCCCTTGGACCCAAAAAGAACAATTTTACTCTCATCAGTCCACAAAATGTTCCTCCATTTCTCTTTAGGCCAGTTGATGTGTTCTTTGGCAAATTGTAACCTCTTCTGCACATGCCTTTTTTTTAACAGAGGGACTTTGCGGTGGATTCTTGAAAATAGATTAGCTTCACACAGACGTCTTCTAACTGTCACAGTACTTACAGGTAACTCCAGACTGTCTTTGATCATCCTGGAGGTGATCATTGGCTGAGCCTTTGCCATTCTGGTTATTCTTCTATCCATTTTGATGGTTGTCTTCCGTTTTCTTCCACGTCTCTCTGGTTTTGCTCTCCATTTTAAGGCATTGGAGATCATTTTAGCTGAACAGCCTATCATTTTTTGCACCTCTATAGGTTTTCCCCTCTCTAATCAACTTTTTAATCAAAGTACGCTGTTCTTCTGAACAATGTCTTGAACGACCCATTTTCCTCAGCTTTCAAATGCATGTTCAACAAGTGTTGGCTTCATCCTTAAATAGGGGCCACCTGATTCACACCTGTTTCTTCATAAAATTGATGACCTCAGTGATTGAATGCCACACTGCTATTTTTTTGAACACACCCCTTTCAACTAATTCAACTAATTGCCCAATTGCACAGCCTTAAGAGCGTGCGTATCATGAATGCTGGGTCTCATTTGTTTTCTGAGAATCTACTGAACCAACTGGTAACTTGTTTGCCACGTAGCAATAAAAAAATATACGAAAAACCTTGATTATTCTGGTTAGTCACATTGTACTGCTATTATTTTGAACAATACTGTACGCATTTATATTATGTGCCAAAAAGATTTAAAATCAAATTTCATTGTAAAACTGTAACATTACAATCTAAAAACAAAAAAAAGCTTTTAAAGTATTAGTTAAATTCACTAAACTAAAAATGAAAATAAATGAGAACAAAAGCACAGAGTTGTGTTAGGCTATTTTGATTATTCATTTGCTGTCTCTTTATAGTCAGTGCTATAATAAAAATAAATTTAGTTTTGTGATTATAATTATAGTGCACCTATTTAATTGAGCTCTGTCTGTTTGTCGCGCATGTGCAAGGCGGTGCTCGTTCACTGAAGTTTAGCGGAGAATCCCAGAACAGAAGGCTCACTTCTGACAGAAAAAATACAAATTTTCCATGGCTTTCTAACATTTACAGATGGAGGATATACCTGTAAAATGTAAATTATATGGATTCAGGAAGACAGTACATCTCAAACGCATTCAACAGCGCGAGTAGACTGTGTCTCAGTCAGAGGCTCGCGCAGACTTTTTGTCAGAGCATATGACGGGACGAGCCGCTAAAAACTGCTCATTCTGTGTCCTCCACTATATTTTCAGATATAGTGCTCGTATCAAACTACTATATATCGATATAAACGGTATTGCTTCGTATTGAATCACTTATTAAGAAAATATCGATTTATCGTATTAACTCGATATACCGCCCAGCACTACTTTCAAGATATAGATAGGAAAATATATTTGGTCAGTTGACAAATATACAGTAAAAAACACTTTTTTGTAAAACATATTTTGGCCCTTTAACTAATTAAAGTTGTCTGTGGAGTTTAAAAACAGGATAAACAATTTTTCATTGACAGTGTTTCAAGTTCATATGCTTTTAGAAATATATGGATGAATAAAAAAAGATTGGCAATAACTAAAACAGCCTGTGTATTTACTAACAGACAATAATCAAGCACTGTAAAATATTTTGCCACAAATAATTTAACTGACTGCCTTCTCTTTTGTATGATTTCATGAGTCTCTTCAGACCTATAGAATTGTACTCGCAGGCTATGAGTTTTTTAATGTTTGACTTTTTTCACAAAATGATCATTAAAAAAAAATATATATATGGTTATTTTTTTTGTCTTAAGTGCAGCCATAATCAAAAAAGGCTACTCTCTCAATACTCAAATCAAAGCGCAAACAGAAACCAACATTTTCTTCAAGCATGGTACAGAGCTAAGAGATGGTTATAACTACACATCCTATTACATGCGCATATTAATTTCAGCCTAGATATTGTATGCAGCCACTCTCAAACTGCTGGAATTGAAATTGCGTTTGAATGCACCAATGATTTAATCCTAAAACAGACCACTTTCTAAAAGCAATCTATTTATTACCTGTCCTCCCTTAAAGTCAAATAACTTTAATTTCATGTCGTATTTTTGCATTAATAGAAAGACAATTATAAGAATCCAAATGAAGATCCAAGTGCCCAACCAAAGATAACACTAATCACTGTAATGGTGAGTAAAAAAAAACATTTTAGGAAAATCAACATCCATTTATTAAGTCAGTTTATGTGATGTTCTCTCAAATATTTTAGTTGTATTGAAAATGTAACATCCAACATGACTTTGGGAGACGAGTGAATGCAACTAGTGAAAGATAACTGCAGACATGGAGGAAATGGGTGAAGTCTATTAAGAATCTTTTTCTTTTTTTCTTCTTCTGATGTTATGTTAACATAGCGCACTGCTGCATCTCACTAGTTTATTAATGTTATTGGTCCCTTTGTGGCTACATGAATATTTTAAGTAAGTGTAACTCAAACAAAAAAAAAGTAAGTTGTTTTATTTGTCTTGAAATAACAACTAAGTAAAGGTAACGGAATATATCTAAGTGGAACAGACCTTTAATCCAACAAACTAAATGCTCTTAAGTACAGTTTACTAAAGGCATTTAGTTGAATTGTTGCATCCACGTGAAAGTTCACATAACACAGTGGAATTAAGTAAATTTAACCAATTTGTAAAAATCTGTTGTTTACTCACTTTTCTTTCTTGATTCAGTGATTACTTTTTACAGTGTACCTGATTTGTCAGACACTTACAGTGCGTGTCCACAAATGTTTTTAATTAATTCCTATATAAGTACAGCTTCAGAGAACGCTCCAGCTCAGCTCAGCTGTTGCCATCTCCACCATCAACTCACCTTACTCCTGTGATTGCTGTCTGAACTTCTGACACGGGGACCCTGGTTGCCACGGGGGCCCTATGCAGCTGCTTATATGGCTTATTAGGTAGGGTTGGCACTGAATTTACTTATAGTTATTAAGTAGTTATAGATGTTATTATCATTAAACCATTATTACTTGTAATTTTTTAATAGTATTAGTGATGGCATTTTATTGTTTAGAAGGATAGTTCACTCAAAAATGAAAATTCCGTCTTTATTTTCTCACCCTCAGGTTGTTCCAAACCAAAATGTGTTTTTCTTCTGTTGTATGTGAAGGAGTATACATTGAAGAATATGGGTAACCATTTTGGTCCCCATTGACAGTATGAAAAAAAACCACTATAGAAATCAGTGTGGACCAGAAACAGTTAAATGACCTACTTTCATATCTTATTTTGTGTTCAAAAGATAAAATTCATAGAACATTAAGGTTCATCAGTCAATTTTAATAATTTCGAAATACGTTATTTTGAATTATTTTATTCATAATATGACACGGGTCATTTTTGTTTCTCATATCTGAATAACTAGGGTCGCTTTATTTGTTAGATCAGGTACTCTCACTGGGGAGATTACCTAAGGTACAAAAGCTCAAAGGTACATCTTAGCTGGTACATATTAGTACCTTTTGAAAGGATACTGGTCCAGTTATGGCTTTGTACCCTTTTTTTAAATTTAAGCTTATTTCAGCTGGTTGCCAGGGGAACATCTCTGGATTTTGTATAGTTTAAGTTGAAGTACTAAAATAACTAAAACTTAATAAACTAGCCTACAGCATATCTATATCTATATCTATATATCTATATCGACTATATAAACAGAAACTGATAAAAATGACAAAATTAGGAAAAAGAAAAAAGGGGAAACTTTAATTAAAATGGAAACTTACAGACTGAACAGTAGCTACTGTTAATGCTGATTTGTTGAGGGAGTTATTTAATAAAGTAGTGTGCTCTTGCTGAGCTTTTCATATTTGCCATACCTTTCATGGTGTAGTGAGTATATATATATATATATATATATATATATATATATATGCACTCTGACATCCCCATAAGCTGGCCATAGAATCACTGTTCTAAAACAGATTTTATTCTTTTTTTCTGTTTTTGGTGTTGATTTTCCCAGCAAAAATACACTGTCCAAAAAGCTGACAATGTGCAAGCTGAACATCACAGCATGTGAGGATTTGTTGCATTTATTCATGTTCCCCAAGACCCAAAACTTGCACAATGAAACATGTGTCGATGAGCATGTTTAAAGTATGTCATCAAGTTGAAATTTGATTTCAGTTCTCACAAGACTGGAGTGGGGGTGGGGGGGGGGATGAACTTAAAACATAATATTTCAACAAGGGCATTGGTGTCTCTGAGACCTCAAACAGAAGATTAGTTGTGAATTCAGATGAGTGCAGAACAGTGCTGGTTGAGAGGGTGTTTAAATGTATGTGAGTGTGTGTTAGGAATGAATGGCTCCTTATCTGTATAAGTGTAGTATCCCAGTAAACGTAAAATACTGTGTTGATTGTTGTCACTTCTTAAGTAGCTGTTTCTTCTGACAGCAACAGACTCATCCTGAACTCTTTTCTGTGCTGGATAAAGGAGGACGATCATTTGGGTTTTGCTTAAACTAAACTTCAGTGATGTTTCTGATTTAAGCTGGGATCTTTTTGTACAGTTGCTGGAGCAGCGTTCCTCGGGGCTTTGTGTGATGTTTATTACTCTACAGAGCTTATCCTCACAACTCAGGATGACATCGGTAGGGGACACAGACATACTGCTTATTCATCCCATTGTACATCAACACTCCTTTGTCATTTTTCCTATCCATCAAGCGCAACAGAGAAAAACAGAGTTGTTGCATGGTAGACTGAAACAGAACACTCTTTTAGATGAAGATGGAGGGGCCTGGTCTTCCTCCCAGATCGTTTGCTGCTCAACAAGGTACATAGACATGCACATACACAGTGTAGGATAAAAAAGACAGTGCGCCCATGTACGAGAGAGAGAGAGAGAGAGAGAGAGAGAGAGAGAGAGAGAGAGAAAGAGAGCATGTGTGATGTTTATCTCTGAATAAATAAATCATTTTATGATTCACAGATGGCTCACTGCAGCAGTGGATGAGGATGGTCTGTCTGGATGTGTCGGTGTGTGTGCTTGTCTAACCAATGTCACGTTATTCCTGATGGATTTTGTTCCTGTTAGGTGACATGGAGCCATCTGGGGGATCCTGCAGTGAGTGTATGTATATCTGAAAGGTGAAATTGAGAAAAGGGGGAAACAAAAGACAAACAAATGGCAATATAAACGCTGAGATAAAATGGCTCCAAAAAGTAACTCCCCAATTAAAAATCCATATGCATATAACAAAATAACAAATCAAGTGACAATAAAAGCATATTAAAAGAAATTAAGAAAAAGAAATGCCCTTTAGCATATTTTTCAAAAAAAGTACTTATTATAAGAAATAAAAAATAGAGTGTGAACTGAATATAATATTTTACACTTAACTGAATGTTAATTGCACTTAAACGATTTTTTTAACCCACTGAGATATAATTATATGCAATTTCATAATTCTCTTGTCTTTGAAATATATTTGAAGTGAATGCTGAATGTACTGACAAGCATATTTTGTTAAGTATTATTAACTTAAATGTAATTTCTACTAAATATATTTACATGCACATGCAATTACCCATTAAAGTTGCACTTTGCAAAATATTTGAAACAACAATATTGAAAACAATTATAACGTGCTTTAGTATTTTTGTCAACACATCAAAATAAGTGTATTTCTTTAAGCATGACAAAAGATTCTTAAAATGTAATGATTTAAAATATGTTAAGATATAAAGCCATGACATTTACATACATTTAAGTACATTTGTTTGGCCTTTTATTCCATTAATATTATACTATCTGCAAATTCAGTTTTTAAAAATTTGCTTTTAAGATCTGAAGTATTCTAAAAATGTTCACATTCAATACAATTAAGCTCACTTTTTCACAAGGGATTGGAATGGCATTCAGGTATCTAAGTGTGACTTAAAGTGTCCCAATATTTTTGAGACCACTGTAAATGTTTTCTTTATGGCTGTGAGCTTGTGTGTGTGTGAAATATCCTTGCCTGCTGACACGCACGCAGCGAGGAATATGCTCTGGTTAGCATGATTCTGTCATTGGTGTCAGCACCCAGTCTGTCTACAATGTCACATTACTATCAATAGAGGACATGATGGCAGAGAGGGAAAGAGAGACTCCAAATATTCTAGTCATACAGCACAACACACATCTCAAGACATGCATTCTATGTCTCTCTGTGTAAGTATCTCTTCGGGACACTCTGCAGTCTACTGGAGTGATGGGAAGAACTTCTCTGAGATAGCTCTCGCTTGCTCAGTTTTGCGAGAACAGATGTGTTGAACACCTCACAATGAGTTCTCATTTCTGTCTTGAAAAGGGGTTTAACCTCACAAGGAATCCTGCACTGCTCTTTTGAATTTCAAAGAGAAGATAACTGTGGCTTTGGCAATGATAGGCTCTTTACATTGGCTAGACCGATTATTCAGCTCATATTTGGACTTTCTGAGATTCTAAAAATCACTTGGCTGTTGAATAGAGGTCATTCTATCTGGTGCTAGTTCTAAAATTTACTAGCAATATTATCAATGAATACTTTTTATCACCCATTTTAAATGGGGCATATGAAGTTGCTAAAGAGAACATTATTTTGTGTATTTGGTGTAATGCAATGTGTTTATGTGGTATAAGGTAAAAAAAACAAACATAATGTACACATAACGTACACATAATGTATATTATTGTTTTTCCTCTATTCCCCAGCCTTTCTGAACTCGTCGTTCTGAAAAGAGAGGTTTACACTGATTGGCCACAAAACCCATGAGTTGTGATTGGCTGAATGCCTCAAGCATGTGACGGAAATGTTACACCCCTTACCATACTGTGATGCCGTCTCCAGTGGCGTAGCACAAACTGCGCAGCCCCACCCACTGCAAGAGTTAAAGGCGGGGCACTCTCTACATCATCAAAACTGCACATACAAGTGCCGTGCCATATACTGTTGTTTATTTTGCATGCAACTATTTACTGCTATCTATATATATATATATTTTATTTATTTTAACACAATTTATTTTGTGTTAAAACTGTCTGTTTACAAATGAGAATACAACGAGTCATGTCTTTTTGTTCCTCTTTTATTTTGTTTTACATTTAATCTAGTCATAAAAAGCATTTAGGGGAAGAATGCAATAAACTATTTCCCCTTTAAAAACATACAAAACGTCCCTTAAGAATTTGTCTGATATGTTCATCTGACGTAGCACGCTGGCTTTCAATGCTGAAAATCGCAAGTTCGGAAAGCCTGTCCTGACTCATTGTGCTTCCTAGGCAGGTTTTTATTAGTTTTAGTTTAGAAAAAGACCTCTTGCAACTTGCCACTGTCACAGGGATGGTTAAAAAAGGTTTTGAAATATTCGAAAATAGGAATAGTTCACTTTATTATTCAACAAAACATTCTGCCTTTGTTTTTCGGTTACACGTTGTGTAAAAATAAAAACAAGCCTGCATTTGTGATCGGAAAAGACATACAAAAAGCTCTACACATTGCTCAAAACTCATGTTTGAATAAGTGGCAAATTCTTTAAATATGTAAAGTTATGTACAAGCTGTGAGTCAGAAGCGCCAGATTGTCCTTGCAAAGTAGGAATTGCCTCACTGTATAGAAACAGCCTTTTTGCACAGTAGCATTGTTGGCTACTGGTTTAGGAAACAGTCCTTGTCCTTTGTAAAATGCGTTGCAAACTTCTCAATATTTGGGTTGAACTTTTCTGGAACAGTGTTGTAAATACAAGTTAACCACTGATTTCCAGTTATGTCTTCTTTTGGAAGGCCAAACAAAGTAGTTTTGCTTTCACAACCAAACACACGGCTTCTCCACAACATGGCGGCAGCGGCAACAGTGAGAATAAAAGTTACACCTTCTTTCTTTGCGTGAACATTTGGGTGGTTTTATGCAAATCTTCCCACATCATGACATAGACAATGCGGGGCAGAGTTAGAATGAGCCGTTTTAGGTAGTAGTGGTTGAGACTTTAGTCGTTGCAACTTTACAGATCTTCTTTATGCACCAAGAGCTTGTAATACTCCAAAGAAAAAGGAAAATTTTTAATCATATGATAAATTTAAATGACCCCTTTAAAAGAAATGACCACTAGTTTTTAGAGTGTATATGTGTGGAAGGTGTACATTTCAGTCCTGTGGAAAGTGAAATGGATGTTTTTAAGATGTGAATAAGCAATGAAGGTGTGAATTATCAGTGTGGAGAATAAGTGGTTGTATCTTCTTCTTTAGAGTGGAGGAGGTGTGGTTGAATTTCCAATCTAGCACTCAGTCTTGCTCTGGAACTCCTAACTGCAAAATTGAGGTTCAATCAAACAGACGAGAATCAGGGTACAAAAAAACAAGTTTACTATGCTCAAAATGTCTGTCAAATATATATTTAAAGGTAGTCTTTCATAGGGAAAAGTGGTATTGAGAAAATATTCAAGGCACACTTGCAATTTACAAATGTCAAAATACTATTGTAAATAGCTATTTCATCATAGAAACATTTAAAAAGAGCAAATTACAGCTGCAGACCTATGCGTTTTTGCAATGGTACAAACCTTTTAATATTTCTGAATTTGAAGTCTGCCTTGGATTAACAAATAAAGCACTTCAGGGTCATATATTTGAAAACATAAAATGTACCGCATTTAAATTCAAGTACTCTAGCACTTTTCTATGCCACATTGTAACATAAATATTGTGAATGCTAAACCAACAAAATATGTGCTAAGAACATTTTGCTAACATTGTTATTTCTGATGATTTAAAAATGTTTTTTTTTGGTTATATGACCACAATTGTGAATGAGACTTGAGTTAATCTGACAACGTTGCACTCCACCAATGCCATCTCATCTTATCTCATGTTACACCCCCTTCACATGGGGCGTCAGCGTTAACACTTGACCGGAGAGCATTTCTGAAGCTTAGTACCGATGTAAACATCATAGTGGTAACAGCCAATCACATTAGTTTTCTAGTATTGCATGAACTCGATTGGCTAGCATGTGTGCTAGGGAATTTGCATAAGGCAACATGATTGGCTGCCTCTTGTGTTGGTATTTGAAAAGTTTAAAGGTTTTCAACTTCTGCCATGAGCAGTGGACCCAATGCGACATGACTGACCTACAATTAATTTCGACAGTGTCTGATGTGACTCCATTAAAAGTAAATGGGAGATGCTGATGCCCCGTGTGAATGTGCCATAGCCTTTACGCCATATGCGTCAGTTTTTATTTATACTTCTGTGTCGTTGTCCGCATCGGCATGCAGTACACATGCAAACCACTAGTCTGCAGTGTCCACGGGCATGTTGCTGGTGTAACCTGCACTACCACAACAAAAGCCGAAGAAGCCAAAATATGAAATCATAAAATCATTATTTAACCTACAAAAGGAGATAACAACGAAACAGGAGAAGATGGCATTCTTTCCATATCCACACGGACTTGTACCAAGGCAGATCAACATTGTTTGTCACGGACAACTACTGTATAATGCTATGTAGTATAATAAATGATAAGACACTTGTTCTTTGATTTGTTTTATTTTATATAAGAAGGTGTAACATTAAAATATATTAAAGTGCACACATAAACACACACAAAACTCAGTACATACGGAGGGAGAGATTCTAGCAGACCAATCACAGCGCTTGTTGTCCACGTTAAATTGACACACTGTTTGATTTTTGGAGAGGTGCACGTCAGGCTACAGTGTAAGGGAGTGCATCTATGTGTAGGCTATGGTGTAGGTCTGATGCAGAAGTATAAATCAGCCTTTAGTCTCTGCTCTGACGGAGCGCATTCATGTGTTTTGGAGGAGACGTGCCTTTGCAGTGCGATTATATGGGGGGGGGGGGGGGGTCTTACTTTCAAAGCTAGCTTTTCTGAAATCTTCTACCCTACCTTTATCAATGTATAAATGTGTTTGAGAGCAATATTGAAGACCAAATATCTTTGAATGATTATACTTTTAAAATAAATGTTTTGTTCCCTGTTAGCTGATATTGTGTTCCTATTGAAAGTCACATAAATTGTTTTTATTTCAAATACCCGGATGATACACTTAATTAACTGAAGAAATGAAGTATGAAATGTTGTGTTCTTCATGCACTCAGCTGTCACAACTTTCCCAATCTATCTGACTCTGAAGCTGAATGACAAAATAACCAAATCAATTCTTACACTAGACTAGTACAAGTGCATAATGTATAGTAATTTGGGACACAATCATAGATGCCACTTTAACCGCTGTTCATAATTCACACAGCATATCTGCTGCACTGAAAATAGCCCGTTTTTTTATGTAATACAGCATAATCTCAATAGAAAGCTAGAGCATCATGAACAGGATTGTGCGCCCCCCAGTGTTGGGGATGCACTGTGTCACTTAAATCATGTACCGAAGTTGTGGGTATTTGTGCATTTAACATTTTGTCAGATAAATACTCCATTTTGGACATTCTATCCACCTACATTTTAACATAATAGGGGGCACAGCCATTTCTAACTTGTTGAAGCCGTGTGAGGCTTCCAGTTTTTTTAGCTGTATGCTACACAGTTGCTTGATAATGCAAACTGTTATCGTATTATTTTAATTTATTATTTTAATCATAAACATGCTGATTTATAGAGCAAATAGTTTTACTGTTTATTGCACTTTGTTGTTATAACAGTAGTGGACATACAGTGGCTAATGTATCAGAAGTCTTGTACATTCACAGAAAAGGTATATACTCTACCATCAAAACTTCTTGGCAGTTTAAAAAGTGTATTGTGGTTTCTTTTTACTTTAGTACAGAAACGGCTCAAACACAAATGAGCGCCAATACAGTAATGGAGTGTAATGGTGTGTGTCTGCAGTATATCGGCCCTTCAGATTCCATTAAGCAAGAACGTGCTGATATTAGATAGCAGGGGCTGATGGGATATGTGGGCGTGGCATTGCTAGGATTCATTAAAGTACACTCATGTTGTTAAGCTTGTAATATAATTAATGTTAAAGGTTGTAAATTGATTTATGGCTGTGTAATGGCTGTTCTAAGGATGCATTTCCATAGCGCGAACGTTTCTGTACAGTGCAGGGATGCATTAAAACAGCTGTTGTCTGGAGAGCTCTTCATTAGCCTCAAGCACATTTTAATTTCAAACTTGACCACACTCTACCGTACGGCATATAACGCTCATGCCTTCACAACTGAAACTTGGTTAATGTGTGTTTGGAGAGTAATTAAAAGAGGCGAGAGTGAGATGACTAATTAGTTGAAGATCGTAAGCACCACTTCAGGTTTCATACTGAGCATGACATTACGTTACTGTCTTTGAAATTACAGAGGTTTTTCATTGAAAGTCAGGCCAGCTTAACTTCAGCACTCTCCATATAGCAAACAGACATGCATGGTTGTTAGGTTTTACAGCTGGGAGTATTGTTAATGAGTCCAGTCTGGAGTGTTTTGTGCAGAGTATCATCTTCTGAGACGTCCGTAAAGCCGTGATTGCGATGATGATGTCACTATATCTAGAACTTGTTTATGAAGAATGAACACAGCCATTAATTACTCTGGAGTGAATGGGCTGTAGGCACGCCAGATGGCGGACTATTCAAATATATCGTTCAGTCTAAAAGCAGGTGTTAATATTCATGCCTCTGCATATTTCACCCAGACATGTTAGTTTAATCATGAGCCATTATTGCAGTTAAGGAGTCTACTAAACTACGCTCCTTTCCTTGCCGCCTTGCCACGGCACACACTCACAATCACATTGCGCTCCGTAATTATAGTAAGATTACTCTCATTAACGTCCAACAGCGCTTAGGCCGATCCCAGTTACGGTATTCAGTATCATGTGACACTCTTTGCATCTTCCAGCTAGTGCACATTTCATCCATATTTAATACTCGCTAACACAGTGTGACCAGCTTTTTTTGTCCAAAACACTTGCTTTGTGAATTAAAGTAAGAAAGATTGAATGATGGATCGGCTCTGTTCTGCAGTGCCAGGAGACTTTGTGACTCACCGCTGAAAAGCGCACTGGTCACTACAGAATAATCGATCATCTGTAGCAGTCTGCTGCACACATTACCTGTACCTTTCTTGTTTGGCACAGCAGTGTTTTTATTTTTGATCTGGCTAGACTCTCAGGTACAGCCAGGTCATGTCCCCTGGTCCTCAGTGCTGCTCAATGTCATCAGGCTTGGAGCCTCAATTGTTGGCTATCAGTAAAAAAGTGGACTGTAAAATAGAGCTACATCCAAATTTCTGTACTTTCATAGGACACTATGTACTTAATTACTTATTTGAAATGATTTCTTACTTCAAATGATTTAGAACACAGTTTAGAGAAAAATATTATTTTTCTGTTTTGAATTTATTAAATTCAAAATTATCTATGCTGATATCGCCTAGAACATTTCCACAATTTTGAGGAGCTACACTACCATTCAAAATTAGGTCACTAAGATTTTTTTTTAAGAAGATAAATTTTTTGTATGACTACACTCAGTGAGGATACATTTAACTGTTGAAAAGTGAGAGGAAATTGTGGCGAGTGGGGCGGGGCCGAGAGGCGTGGGAACGAGGAGTGAGGCCAGGTGTAGTGATTGAACATGAGCTGCACCTGCGCCCCACCGCCAGTATCGAGTCCCACGTAGGAGATGGAAGGATATAAAACTGGAGCGACGACCGTGAAGGACGAGAGAGGACCAGGCCTGGGACATTATTTTATGTTTGGCTTTTATTTGTGCGCATCAGTCGCCGTGAGGGGCTGACGCGCTGTTTTGTGTTTATTTTGAATATTAAAATTATGTTTTGATTGTGCGCCGGTTCCCGCCTCCTTTTTCCCGATGATTAGGGAGTTTTTATTATTACAGTGGTGCCGAAACCCGGGAGAAGGAGGGACGCGCTGCTGAAGATCCCTCGCTGCTGTGGTGAATCCGCGGTGCCCTCGAGGTGGCGAAGTATGTGACGCCATGGACGCTCAAGGCGGTGGGCTGCCGTCCGTGAGGGAGCGGAGGAGTCGGCGCCGTTCGCCAGGGGGCCGGAGCCTGCCGCCTCCGTGATGGAATCCGGAGAGGCAGGGAATGGGGGACTCCTGCCGCTGCCCAAAGATAATAGCGAAGTCAGCTATATCCAGGTGGGTATAGATCTGTAAAACATAGATCAGAAAGTCATTAGCACTACATAACAGTGTATTTAGGTCTGAGATCATGTTTCAGAGTTGCCTCACAAGGATCTTTATTATGTGTAAAGAGCAAATGTTGTAGTCCTGCTTTGGCACTGAAACAAAGCAGGACATCTTTCAGAGTTTGAAAATTATCTTATTTAATGTGAGGTACTAAAGACCGTCTGAATGGGTGCAAGAGAGTGTAAGTGGAAGTATGTTGGTGAAAGACCACTGTTGGATTCCCAAATCTGTTGAAGAACAGATTCATCTCATTAACACTCTCATTAACAAATTTGTTTGAACCACCAGGTTATATATCTTTTAGCCAGTAATGATCCTCATTTCACTTCATTCTGCTGGTGAATCGCTCCAGCTGATCCCAGTACTGTTTAATTCCAGTGTAAGCTCACCAGCTCCACCTGCAGTATCTGTTGATCCTCCTTCTCCAGACCTGAAAGCCTTCTTCCTCCTGTTCAGCAGGACTTTTAGGCCCACAGCTTGCTGTTGGGGAAACAGCACACAGTCTCAGTGGGGACTGCATTTTCCAGACAAAAGTTGACATGTTAAAGTCTGTA
Organism: Carassius auratus; assembly: GCF_003368295.1. Taxonomy (NCBI): domain Eukaryota; kingdom Metazoa; phylum Chordata; class Actinopteri; order Cypriniformes; family Cyprinidae; genus Carassius; species Carassius auratus. The sequence goes on from NC_039280.1 coordinate 10,961,565, forward strand.
CTGTAGCTAAGTCTTATATGTGGGGTTGAAGTGTCTTGGGTTTGAAAAGCCTCTTGTACATTACATAGGTTATATAATAGTCAGTAAATAAGTCTTTTTCCCCCTCTGGTCTGACAGTCTACAAAGTCTATAAAACAGTGAGTGTAAACCACAGTACAATATAATTAAAATCCCCCTGAGCTGAATGAGTTTGGGTGATCTGTGGTGAGTTTGCCAACCACAGTATCTCATGTCTACATTGTAGCTTGCTGTGGATTGGATGTAGAAACTCCTGGGAGACTTACATGATCACAGTCAAACAGCGAGATGATTTATATTTGGGTTGCAGCCCAGTGCATTAATTATAAAAGGTTCTGAGTTACACAGTTGTTCACAAAAACTGCTCCATTTCGTAAAACTTGTGCTGTGCACTGTATCTGTTTTGTGTTCAGACTATAATGTTTCTATTCCCCATCGCAGCTAGTCAGTTGTGAGAGTTTTTCTAATTTTAAGATTCAAAGAAATACACACACACACACACACACACACACACACACACACACACACACACACACACACACACACACACACACACACACACACACACACACACACACACACACACACACACTATACTTAAAAAAAAATCAAGACTACATTTATTTAATAAAAAATACAGCAAAACAGTAATGTTCTGAATTATTTTTTATTATTATTTCATTTGATTATTTTAAAACAATTAAGTTAAAAATTTTATGATATAATTATACTAAAATTTTAATTTATTCCTTTGATGCAAAGCAGAATTTCAAGCAGTCTTTATTCTAGTCTTAGGGTTAGGGCCTTATGATCCTTCAGAAATCATTATAATATGCTGATTTGCTGGTCAAAAATACTTTATTTCTTTAATTTCTTTATGTTTACTTTATTTATTGTCAATATTACAAATTAGAAGAATTAGAAAGTTAGAAAGACAATTCAAATAACAGTATTTGTATCATTATAAATGTCTTTACTGTCACTGTTGATCGATTGTAATTCTTTGTTAAAATAAAAGATGGTATATTTACTTGAATTACATTTTACTGATCCCAAGCTTTTGAATGATAGTGTATTGAATGTTCAGACCAGTTTCAAGAGTTGTCAGAATACTTAAAAAAAAAAAAAAAACTCAGAAGAACATGATGATACAGAACGCATCTTTGTGACATTTGAGATGCAGTATTATTTTGTTGCTCAACTGATTAGAATTGCAATTGAATTTCAAGGTCTGTTGATGATGTAGTTTATGAGAATACTCGAGACAAAATGCATTCTGAGAAATAGCCTATGAGAATATTGTAGAAAAGGAAGAGGAAGTTTCAGGGAAATTAATAAATATAATGGAAGATATGGAATATGCGGAGGAGGATTCAGGGCTGGAAGAGAGTCAGAGAGAAAGAATTGTCAGACTAGAATGTTTTGTGCATGTTTCTATATCAGCCATTCATAGCTGTGAAAGGCTGTCCATGTCCTTAAGACATACACAGTTATCATGCAGCTGAGGCATAGAGCTTCGAAACTAACAGCCCAAGAGACCCACTTGCAGCAGTTACATAGACAGTCTGAATTCTCTATCCAGAAAACTTTCATGCAGTTTCAACATGTTTGAAGAAGTTGAACAATGATCAGAGGCCTACCATGTGAATCACAGCTCTTGGAAGTCTGACAGACATCCGTAATGCCTCAGCCATCATCTGCGTTCAGCTCCAGCAAAGCATCTCATGGATATTCAAGCTCCCTCAGCCACCAGAGCCATCTACGCTTCTATCCAAGTCATTATTTCAGATAATTCAAATTGTCCACCGACACTTTAGACACAATTGGGTCACAGTGAAACTTCACCACCATACAACCAGAGACCCAGCTGCTTGGACACGTCAATATCATAATGGCAATATGAGGTAGGCCGATCTCTTGAGAACTGGAACCTTTTGCAGGATCGATAAAGCAGTCTGACCTGAGCTATATGTTTACATAAGGATTTATATTCTTGGCTCAACCTCTCATAAATCCTGAATATGAGCCTGCATGCCCCTGAAAGCACAACGAGCAGCCCTACTATTTTTACTCCCCGTGCTCCCCTTACTCAGCTTGTGTGCCGACATCAAAGCAGACCTGTTCAGCAGGCATGTAGGCACTGTTTTAGTCTGTTAACATTCTCATTCGACATGAACGCCCCACGTCGTGGTATATAGGATCACATTTTACTACAGCTCACCTTCACCCCTTCAGTCTGTTAATGCCTTTGCAGTAAGGGCAGAAAAAGAGAACAAAAGACCTTTTGGTCCAATCTCCCCAACCATCTGCCCATCAGGAGCTGGATGTGAGAGAGACAGGAAGGGCAGTGCCAGCAGCAGACAATCTGAAGTTTCCTGTATTCTGGCAAACTGGGTAATTGAGGTGATGTAACATCTGTCTAAAACCAGTCATTGTTTTTGCATTTTCATTGTGCCGTTGGAACAGAAATGACACACTTCACCTTTAACTAGCATTGTTCTAATGATAGAATAGTGTTTTTTTCCCCTATATGCACATTGGTTGTCAATGACTAGAAACAAAGTGCATCATAAGACGTTTCAGATCCTAGGGTATTGGTCGATAAAACAGACAGAAAGATATTTCTAGGAGTTTGTTGCTCAAAAATAGTATAAACCCAGTAGTGTAATAATACTGCCAAACAACAATTATAAGGGGTGGTTGATTGCGATTTTACTTTTTTTAACAGTAGTTAGTGTGTTGCTGTTTGAGCATAAACAATATCAGTAAAGTTATGAGCTGAAAGTTCAATGCACACAGAGGTAACTTTTCATAAATTAAAAAAAGATACCTTTTAAATTTATGTCAATTCAATGCCTAAACGGCTTATATAGGGACTACAATGAGTTACTTCCTGGGTTTGTGACATCACAAACCCTGATAAACCCTGCCCCCGGGATCAACTTCATCAACTTTAGAGAACAGCCAGAGTTGTTACCATGCTGTCAAAACTAGGGTTGCATGAAATGAAGCGATAAAACCGTATATTAAAAGCTAACAAAAGTAATAGCATTACAAATAGAGTTGTTCTGATTCCGATACTGGTATCGGAAATATCTCCGATACCACAACAAATTCTGGCATCGGCATCGGCGAGAACATGAACCCATATACCGATCCGATACCATTTTCTTAAACAAGACCAAGTTATGACCGCTAGCTTTGCCTAACCGCTGCACGGTTCTTCTTCGCTGCTCAGAATGCATTGCAAACACAGGAAGTTGTGCTGTGTTGCCACAAGCAACTCGTTTAGAGCAGCGAAGAAGAAATGAAGACGCGTTAGCAGCACTGATCTATATATGACTGGATCGCTCATCGCGTTCTAAACTGCCAACAAACAGTGAAGCCGCTTCTATATTATAGATCAGTGGTTAGCAATATGTCTCTGTAGTACGGGTAGTTACCAGGTGTTTCTCAATGTCAATTATTATTATTATTATTTTTATTATTTATTTCGAGGATCATCTGAATTTCAGCCAAGGACTGAGTCCCATACACAGGAAAGGATGCACATGTGTATCCTTCACGGTCTTCGCGCTCTCAAATCACCCACAATCCTATGCGCGCAGCTTTGCTATCTTGTTCAAAAATTCCAAAATGTCGAACGCTAGCGGAGTCGGAGCGTTAATGGTTTTTATTTACGTTACCAAACATTTGTTATAACTGTAGTAAATATAAGTAAAGTTTAATGTTTAAATGCTAGTACAAATTACTACCATATTGATATTGTGAATTATACAAATACAAATGGTTAACTGAACCGGACCTGTCATTAAACAAATGTTAACTTGGTTGTGTCATCTGCATTTTTTTTTATAAATAACTAGTTAAGTTGTCCAAAGTAATTTAACGATACCATTCACAGCGATATTCAAAGGGACCTTTTCACTGATGTAATGACGCAATTACATGCACTTGCTAGCCTGTTCCATTTACGTGTTCTCTGAATGCTAAAGAGGAGTCTCACCTAGCCTCTGAAGGAAGTGACTTGGAAGGATCAGTCCTGCCAAGGAAGTATCCTTGACATTGAGAAACGCCTACCGACTCCCGAGTATATTCGGTACCCGCAGCTGCGTTCAGTCGCTTCCGTGTTTAGTCAAAGCACAGGGCTCCAGACTGTAGCCGAATATATTAAGCTACTGTTGTAGCCTAAAGTAGATTTGGCTATGTCTCTATGTAGTAATAATAATATGTCTCTATTAATAATAATAATTATGCCTAGACGGTTGCTTGTATTTTACTTGTTTTGTTGTAAAGAGATTATCTGATTAATATATCATTTATTATATTCCTAGACTTATTTGTCGCAGTTTTTTATACAGTTATATTGTAAAACTAAAATACCTTTTTTAGTTTGCGATGTTCGATTTTTGGCTGCATTTGAAGTTCTTTTTCACTTAAGAAAATAAATAATACTGTCAAATTCATGTCAGATAATAAAACTACTGTAATGAATACAGTAGTTCACCATTTATTTGTTCATGTTTTATTAAGGGATCAGTCTGAAGCACAAAATTTACACAGGGCTAGAAGTATATACAGCTGTATATACAGATACACACCCAGGTATCGGATCAGTACTTGGTATCGGCCGATACCCTGAGCCCAGGTATCGGAATCGGAATCGGGAAGAGAAAAAGGGTATCGTAACATCTCTAATTACAAATAACAATGTATAAAAGCATAAACACAACCAGGTCTAGAACCCCCCCCCAAAAAAACAAACAAACAAAACAATCAACCATTCCCTTTAAGGACCTCTTTAAGGACAGCATTACAGAAAGGTATGTGTCAGATAAATAAATGCAATCTGATGATGAACAAAAGCGTGTATGCAATCTATACTGCTGTTCAAAAGTTTGGTATCAGTAATATTTTTTTATTAAGGAAAAATAACTTATTATTAACTTATTGACTGTTTATTAGTACATATAAGGCACATATTCTGCATAACCATATTCAATATCCCTAATCCTACCCAATAATTATACTTAAAAACTACCTTAATAACTATTTAAGCAGCAACTTAGCAGTTTTGAGGCAAAAGTAGTTAATGGTTTAATTCTGAGAATTGTACCTTGAAATAAAGTGCAGGCATTTTTAAGGATTTTGAAAGTCCTATGATCAGAAATACGATAGAAACAATTATATTGTAAAGTATTTTTACAATTTAAAAGAACTGTTTTGTATTTGAATATACTTTAAAATATAATTTATTTCTTTGATGTAAAGCTAAATTTGCAGCATCATTACTCCAGTATCGAATATCACACATTCTTATTATTATCCATGTTTAAAATAGCTGTGCTTTTGCTGTTGAACATTTCTGTGGAAAATGATACATTTAGTTTTCTGGATTATTAGATAGAAAGTTCAAAAGAACAACATTTATTGAAAATAGTTTTTTTTTGTGATTTGTCACTTTTAATCAGTTTGTTACCTCTCTTAATAAAAATATTATAGAGATAAAAAAACAAAAAACAAGTGACCCCAAACTTTTTCATGCTAGACAGAGTGGCCACCCTCAGATAATGACTCCTTTGCTCTTTTATTGATAGTGCAGTTATTTAGGAAGACAGCAGACTATTGGAGAGGAGAGATGGCAAGAGGATCTGGAAATGACCTTGATTTAGAACTGGACTCGGTTTACGTGAAGTGCTATTGCCCCACATGCTATTGCACAGCTCACACGTTACTGCCATGACAGGATTGGCAACTATCATTGAGCACTGAGTGAGAAAAATATGAGCAAATAGTTTATTCTGCCATCATTTACTCACAAAAGATGTCTAAGCAGCTCCTTCCCATACATGCATGACACACAAGCTATGAACAACACCAAAAGCATGATAAAAGTAACCCATTCTATAGTCTTCTGAATCCATACAGTAATTAGTGTGAGGTACAGAAATGTCTCTTTTGAAAATTATTCCATCCACACTTCCACTCATTCAAATTGCAAAGACATTGTGTCTGACTCTCACATGAGGTTGAGTAAACGATGAGAGTAAATAATTTTTGGGTAAACCATCCCTTTAATCCTGTCTATTAATGCCTGTAACCCATATCAAGCTTTGTAAACTACTTTTGTCTAATTTGCTGCATAGTCATACTATGGGTTAAGCTGCGTGTTCACTGTATAGGATAGTCTTTGTAATCCCACTCGTGTGTATGTGTGTGGCACTTTGCCATGTTGGCCGGGGATCTGTAACAGCCTTAGGGAGGTGTTTCGTGGCCATCGGTGGATTGGAAGCCTTGAAAAATGAAATCTGGCAATGAGAAGTGCTGCTACTGTATGCAGTTGAGAGGAGGAGGATGACAGAAGGCTAAAAGAACAGAAGGGCATGTGCACCAGGATGCAAGGACAAGACGGTGACAGAAGTGTGAGGTGAAACAGGTTCATTGTGCCTCGTTAAGGACACGTTTGATACTTGTAGTCCATCAAATGTGAATGCAGCCCTGTGTCTCTTGCATTTGCGCATGCTAGAGCTGTTGACTGGCTGCACATCTGTTGTAACAGGATGAAATCCAAACTGCACTGGAGGGTTGGACTGCATCAAGAGTCTCACATATAGAAACATCCTCATCATCATCAAACATCAGAGCAGCTGAGAGGCATGACAGACTTGCGCTTCTGCTCTAGTCTCTGATATGAGAGTGAATCACTTCTGACAGCTTCGCCTTCTGCTTCCCAGCACCTAGCAACACGCACAGTACTGCCTGTATCTGCGTCTATACATCTCCATTCCAGTATTGACTCAAAACTTTATATTAGCTGCTCACACCCCACAGCTTGTATATTATTAAAAGTCTTCAAAAAAAAAAATTAGATCGCTATCGTTCCATGTCCTAATACATTCCTTGGTGCAGTTTCGATGACAGGATGCATTAATTTCTCGGAAATAAAATTAATGAAACAATGAGAGTTACATTGTTATTATTCGATATCATTAGGCACCCCCGAGTCAGGTTTAGATGGCAGGATGCGTTCTAGTAATGAAGAGACAGGAGATAACAAATGTGTAAGAGCCCACCTGATAGATAATCACTTTGCAAAACTGATTTCTACTACAGCTGACATTCAACCAGAGGACTGACACCTAAAGGGCCTCCACCACAACTGCATAAATATTGCATTGACACAGAAACCCTTCAATTGTCACTCAGTGTGCTAGGAAATAGACACCAGGACCTGCATGTAATTAATGTGCTCTCAATGCATTATTCATGTGCAACATTGTTCTCTTGACGTATATGTGTCTTGCCGGTGCTCATGGCCAATGCCAGAGAATTAAAGATTAATGTGAGTTCCTCGTTTCCTCTTACTCATGGACGATTAACTACAATGCAGTCATAATCGTGCTATTTTTATTTCCCACTCGCCTTGCCTTGGCAGTCATTCACCATATCGGCTGGAACAATTTAACCAACTCGAGTGAAAGTTGCAAAAACACAGAATCCTGTCAGAGGCTTCATGAGATTAGACTGTTGGTATGAAGTTTAATACAGCAGAACATCTTATTCTGGCAAAGAGCAGCTCGCTTAAAAAGTGTCAAATGAACGTGGAAAGGGAGCAGTCACAGGTTGTTTTGTTGTACTTGTTGTTTAAGTCAACTCACCTTTATTAATATATAGCAATACATATTGTTTCAAAGCAGTTTCATAGTGCTGAAAAGGGAAGTAACAAAATCAGTAATGCAAATGTTAAATCCAAACCCATTTCAGTTCAATAACCGTGTTACTTGTTGCAGAATTTGTAAATTATGTATTAATTCAATTCAGTTATAAAGCAATTAAACTATAAAGATCTACAGAAGTTGTAGTTTTCATCCAATAGTGTTAATGCTATCAAATTTATATTAATTAATATTAAAGGGGTCATGAACTGAGAAATCAAAATTCCCTTGATCTTTTGACATATAAAATGTAATTTTACTATAAACACATCCTGTAAGTTTAAAAACTTTCTCATTAATATAAAACCAGCTTATATTGAAGGCAGTCTTCCAAAACGACAGGTTGTGGAAAGTGCCACTTTATGGAGTAAGAGTGTGGCTATACACCACCTCCACAGAATAGATCAACACCTGGTTCTACATCTCTGCCTGTTTAGCTCCATCCTCCGATTCATGCACATAGTGTAAATAACGAGAGATGCAAACGCAGGTCTATGCAGAAACAAAATGATCAATATGGTTTGAAGACAACAAGACACTGTGCAGTGCCAGGTTGTGGAAAAACTGTATTTGCATTGTCTTCCTTCTGATCCCAGCATTAGGAAAGTGTGGATTAAAGGGTTATTTCACCCAAAAATGAATATTAGCCTTTGTTTTATCCACCCCCGAGGCATCGGTGTATATGACTTTCTTCTTTCAGACAAATACAATCAGAGTTGAATAATTTATCCTAGCACTATCTCTATCATTGCGGTAGATGGGTGTTTCTGTTTAACAGTCCAAAAGACATAAAATAAAGTGCGCGCATCTATAATAAAAAGTGATTCACACACTCCAACAGTAGTGTCACAACACAAGTGTGAGTAACTTTTTATTATGCAGTCACAATTGCTTTGTCTGTTGTTACGATTTGTTTGAAATACTGAGTATTTATGCGTTTTGACCTAAATCACAGCAGCATATATCAATGAAGTATGTCAAACACACACAACTATTAGACAATCATAGCAGTGGGTGAATACTTTATAGTTTACAATCCGTCATGCCTATACAAATACAGCGTTCTGATGAGGGGGAATTAAAAAGAGGACAGAAAATGGCACATTACTTTGAAATTATGATGTTTTTGAAGTCAAAATCTTTATTCTTTATTTTTTCAGACTGTTCTAAGTGCTGGCTGAAGATGTATGTTCTGTTCTGTGTTGCAATGAATTCAGTAAAAGTTTCCAGGTTACAACAGGCTCCTCCTCTCATTGAAGTATCTTACAGGTTTTAGGTTGGGTCTTTCTGATATATTTGATACTAAAATAAAATACCAATGTAGAAAACAATTGCACTTAGGTAAAACACTAAATAAACTGACATGAATTTACAGACTCTGAAATTATAATTTCCAACATTATCTAATTTGTAATCATATTTATCCAACACATGCACAATTGTGCAATGGCTTGCATTTACTCTGAGATTGATTACATTCTCAGTGTTCAGTTGCTATCATCTGTTTAACACAATTATATCTGACATTGTAATGGTTTCATTCTGTGTAATTCCTGGTTCTATACTTGTTGTGAAATATTTAATCGCTTTACCCAAGCTAACAGATTAAAATGTTAAATTAATGCAAATTCTGTCATTTAATAATTACAAAAGTTGTGTATCACCCACTAATTCATTTCAGTCAGACAATTTCATTCAGCTCATGCTATTTTTGTTTGCAGTATGCAGATGATCAGACTGTCTGTGAATGGACTGTGTGTCCTCTGAGACTAGGTTTAGGACATCATCTGTTTGTATGCTTCAAGATCCATTTAATATTGACTCTAATAACTAGTCTTCTCTTATCTTGTTGTAGCAAAGAAAACATGTCAAAAATCTAAGAGCATGGAGGCACTGCAGACAGGAACGTAAAAAACATTCTGTTACTCCATTAGAAGCTCTTTACCATTGCTCCAAGGGGAAATGGAGGATCATCAGAAGGCTTAACTTAACAAGCAAGCCACTGAGTTCATCAAATTAATTTCCAACATTCAACACTCATATTGGTACCATCTATTTTGATTTCAGCCCACCACAAAGATTTTCCCACAGAGGGGTGTTAATGGATTTGGTGGAGTGTCTAGCTTAAATAGAACTGTGGTAGTATCATTGACTCTCATCGAGTTTCTTAGATCAAACTAGCTGATGTTACACACAAGTTATAAGCTCTTTAAAGTGAAAGAAATGTGTGATTGATTCTGAGCTGCACACTGATGAATTCTGGATTTGATCATCCACAAATCATTGATAAACACTGGTTCTTGTGTGTTACATGGCATAAAATCATGACACAAGCACCCTGCACACTCTGAGGTTGTACTGCTTTAGAAGACTGGGATTAAACCATTGGATTTTTACATCATGTATTTCTTTTATGTTATCTTTATGTTGAAGCTTTAAATTGTAGGAACTTGTTGAATTTTCCTGTATGGAGAAAACCAGCTGAAACATTCTTCAAATGATGTGTAAATGATGACAGAATTTGCATTTTGGGTGAACTAAACTTGGAACTAAGAACTAATAAAAGTCATGGTGAGAATGTAGTGCAGACTTTTACCTTAACAACTGTCACTCACGTTTTTGAAGATAGACTTGAATGTGCATGATACAAACCTAAATTTGTATAATTCATGACTGAAAACATTTAGTAACATGATATTGATGTACCATTTACATGGTATTGCAATGTCTGATTTTAAAATGATTTTTAAAGGATGAATTTTGAGATTTTCAAGTTTTCAGTCGATATATAATTTCTGATGATTTCTAAAATGTGACAGAGAAAAAGTCAACGAGGAAGTCTTTTTTTTAACAAAGGTCAAAAACCCTGTTATAATGTACATTTTTTAGGGTGCACTCTTGTCATAAATTAATCTATTACTATTACTTTTCCAACATCATTTAAAAAAAAAAAACATTGGTAAAATATACATTTGGGAGTCTTAGACCTTTCCAACGATATATTTATAGTTTGTGAAGATTAGATTAGATTTGATTGTTATATAGTGAAGTAAACCTAGGCGTCCTGTATTCGGGACGGGGTGACAGTTAAGGAGTTTTAAAATAGGATTTTTTTTCTTTCTTTTTTTTTTTGGTAACAGGGGTTTACTTTTACTTAGAAATACTCAATCAAACATTTTATTTGAAGGAACAGTAGATTTTATGTAGCTTGATGAGACCTGCATGGTGGATTAGACTTTGTGTGCTTTATATAGCTGCAGTATGGAATAACTTTTATTACAGACACTTGTGTATTTAAAGTGAGTATATAAAGATAGGAGGAGAGAGAGAGAAAGAGAGAGGAAACAGTGAGAGAACAGACATATATATCTGCAAGCACAAGAAAGCCTGGAGAAAACATTCCCAGCATGTTTCTTTCTCTTTCTATGTATGTGTGTGGTACTTGATCAGACTGTAATGGTAATCATAAATCCCACAGCATCTCTAATTATCATTACTTACACCTCAGTATCTGTTATGTATGCTGAATCATTTTACTGTAACACAATATGTGTTAAGAAAACACCTGGGTGCATGTGCATTTTTTTAGGTAATGCATTACAAATTTACTTTTTTTAATGAATATGTGGATCAATTAACATAGGCTTATTAGATAAACATGCCCTTACCTATATTTTTCATTAAACTCCAAAAAACGTACCTATACAATTCACAGCAGTTTCCAGTGGACACCAGTGGCAGTAAAACACCAACAACTTTTATTCCTTCTCACACAATTATTATTACAGGGAAAGATTGTTAATTAATAAAGGCCTTTTTCTGTGTTACAATACTATTTTTCCTGTGCGCAATATCGTGATCTCAAAAACTTTTGTCTTAGTACGTGATTGTAAAGCAAAATATTTTGACTTTTTTATTACATAACCAGCTCCATATATGGCTTTTCCGTACTGTTTTCTGTAAAACTTTATTCTAATTCTCACTATATTACCTAGTTGCTTATTATTTACACTTTTGCTGTTTGTTAGTACTTATAAGCACATATTCTGCATGACCATGTTCTACATCCTTAATCTTTCCCAATACCTAAACTTATCTACCTTACTAACAATTAATAAGCAGCACATTAGCAGTTTATTGAGGCAAAAGTTGTAGTTAATGGTTTGTTAATTGTGTGTATTAGACCTTAAAATGAAGTGTGACCCATTTTTCGGACTTGCTGACCTGGTACAGTGTTGTACACATTTGAATCCCATTAAACATAAGTTGTAATAAAAGAGCTCAAAGACTTTTTTGAGCAAGCTGAAATGGCATGGTTGCTTTAGCAAATGCATTTTTATCTCACATTTGCTTTTGTTAACTGTAATTTTAGCACCACTCACTGGACATTTAATTTCCAAAATGCCACAATTTACTTACAACAACCAATGTAACGAAACATTGACATATGTGGACACTTTCCGTTTGAAAGTGTTGTGATATATGCAAGAAGCAACATAAAAGCTTTTCTTTGCCGAGAATTTAAAGTATGCCTGTTTTGTGTCTGTTAACAGTCAGCCCATTTTGATTTCTGCTGATTGTGCATGACAATAATGATGTTGTGCATGTTGTTTCAAATTTGCATCATGAAGTGTCCTCATAAGCCATGATTATGTTGTAGTACCCATGTAAACTGTAAACTGTAAACACAAAAGAAGATATTTTGGAAAATGTTCAGTCTGTTTTCATCCATGAAGGTCAATGGGGTCCAAAACTTTCAAGCCCCAAAAAGGACATAAAGGAAGTGTGAAACTGACTTGAGTATTATATTGGTGCTGGTAATATAATTAGAATATCATCAAAAAGTTTATTTATTTCACTAATTCCATTCAAAAAGTGAAACTTGTATATTATATTCATTCATTACACACAGACTGATATATTTCAAATGTTTATCTCTTTTAATTTTGATGATTATAACTGACAACTAAGGAAAATCCCAAATTCAGTATCTTAGAAAATGTGTGAATATTACAAAAAGACCAATACAAAGAAAAGATTTTTAGAAATCTTGGCCAACTGAAAAGTATGAAAATGAAGGCTTTAAGCCTTGACTATGAAATCGGGGCTCAGACAGATTTTTTTTATTTGAAGGTGAAGTATTCATTTAATTAAAAAAAATATATTATTAGATTTAGGTGTGACACTTCTTTTTGTTGCATGCACACTAAGCCAGGAGTGAAAACACTTCCAAAGTAAAAAAAAAAAAAAAAGTAGTTTGGATGCAGTAGTGTCTCAGTCATCCAATAAAGTAAGACATAAGGAACACAACTTTCTACTTCCTGTAACTTAATTAGTTCCTTTGAAATGTCAATGAAATGTATACCAAATTAATGTTTTGAATCTATGGAAATATATTCAATAAGTGAATACACAAGTCAGCATTACATCTTCATATAACATCTAGCTGCATAAATAAATTATGCATCTGAACATTATGCGATTGTCAAGTGGCGAAAAAATGGACACTGTATGTTCTCCTCTATACTGATACACACACTCATCCAGTGCCTTTCTGCTCTAAGTGCAAAAGTGAAGCTAATCCAATCACCTTGACTGAACTTTCTCATCTTCTGGCACTAAAGCGTGTTTCCTCCTCCCTTCTATTGAACGTGCCTCAGCTATTAATGCAACATGCGTGCACACACACACACACACACACACACACACACACACACACACACACACACATACACATAAGACCGCGTGTGTGGTTCTATTGGTGCACCAAGTTGGCCGTTTCCAGGCTAGGTCCACCTGCTCTGTGAGCAAGACCCTGACTCCTCTTGGTTAAAAACATCTGCCTGAGAGGGTCTAAATGAAGGCAGGATGATTTACAGCAGGAGAGAGAGAAAGATGTAGTCCATTAACCCTGCAGAGTGTGTGTTCAGACAGATTAAGAGAGAAAGCGGAGGGGAAAGAGATGGAGAGAGAGAAAAAGGATGGTGTTGCTGTTGGTAGAGGGATTAGACTGGACTGACACTGTCTCTTGTCCCTGCAGTAAACACTTCAAGCTCACCCAATAAATAACACCTACGTACACATTAGCCCTCTCCCATGGACACCCACAATCCTTCTATACACACCGCCTGCATTTATTGGATACAAAATGTTGTAATGTTACTGCCATCGAGAGTGAACAAATACACACTCATACACACACACACATGGGATACCAGCCTTTTAAATTCACTGACATCTGCTTCCTTTTGGAATCCAAGCACTCAAAAAAGCACTCTAGAGGAAACTTAACCATCTGGGAGTGGAGGGTGTTTTGGGTCAAGAGTATGTCTGGGTCAGGAGTGGTGTACATCATGGTAACAGTTATGAAAATACACTTTTAAGATGTTCTTGACTAAATGTGGGTATCAGATGTAATAACAGTATTATATAATGTAATATCAGTCAGGGGATCCTTTATATATACGGTTGTACTATGAGTTTTTACAGTGTTTACAAAACAGGACAGAAAATAGTCTAATACTTAAAAACTGTAATGTTTTTTGATGTGAGGTTGATAATTGGACCTCAGAGAAAAGTACAAAATATAAAAACAAAGGCAGTTCATGACCCCTTAAATACACTTTATCTAATTTGACACTACAACAGTTTCATCCTGTTCTGTGCAATTTTCTTTGCAAATTTCTTTACTCAAAATAAATGAAAAAAAGTCATTTTTTATTCATTTCTTCCATTTATTGTCTACATCCAAGATTACATTTAAATATTGTAGCTAAAATAATTGTCAAAGTATATTCATCTGCCTCTTTGTTTTGTTGAAAAGCAGTTAGGCTTTTTTAATTTTTATTAATACTTTATTCAGCAACGACACAATATGAATTGATTAAAAGTACAAATAAAGTATATTTTATTACACACACACACACACGCACACACACACACACGCACACACACTTTTCAAACATATGCAGTTCTTTTTCTTTATATATATATATATATATATATATATATATATATATATATATTTTTTTTTTTTTTAATACAAAGAATCCTGAAAAATAAAAGCATAACAGATCCACAGATATTCTAAGCAGCACAACTGTTTTCAACCTTATAATAATAATAATAAGAAGAAACTAGTCTTGAGCAGCAAATCAGACTATTTAAACTGGCCATACTGAGCCAGTTCAACTTCTGGTCTACAGTGTTTCCCAACTGGACAAAGAGATACATTTTCAAATGGACCACAGAGCCCAAGTTGCAGTTGGAATGAGACATCATTGATCATCATGTGAATGAGTCCAAAGCTCATCAAAACTGGGTTTGTTGTGAGACACATAGAAATACACACGCACTGATGCCAGGGCGACACTTTCTAATTAAACCTGCTGTGTGTCGTGCAGTGGAGATGAAAGAGCTCTTTTTTCCTTTTCTGTGGGATTCTCGTTCACAGTCCTCGCATGCTCTGCAGCAAGGCTGGGCTGGAGTTGAGCACACTGTATGGAGCCTATGGTTGTGAATGTCGCTCTGAGATAGTAGCTCACATCCGCATTATACTACAAACAAACAACACAGCAAGCAGTAGAGAACAGAGTGTCTCATTACGCAGCTTTATGTTGGACGTTAGATTGTGCTGTGTAAATGTAAGCATTTGGTACGTGCTAAAACTGCCTTCATCTTTCTCCTGATACTACCTCTGTAACTACTACCATCGCAGGAGATGAAAAAGGTGAAAATTAGAGAGGTTGAGGTGAAGGAGGGAGAGGGATAGAGGAAGAAAGAAAGCATTTGAAAGAAAATAAATGGATTTGGACCCAACCCAAGATTGAACTTGTGCCTTGCTCTACACTGAAAAGAGGAAAGTGGACACAGAGTGATAGAGTGGAGAAGTTATTCAAAGTCTGGGTGTTCAGGCTCGCGGTCCATCTCTATTCAGAGGGTGGTGACGATTGAATGGTGGTTTACTTTCATTTTTTTATTTTATTCATGCTGACCCTTGCCCCCCCATGTGTCCTGTTCTCTTTTTCCTTTGTGCATGTGAGTTATAAGCACGCTGTGAGGCATTTTTATCCATCAAATGACATTGTGAGTCTGAGAGAAACAGACTCTGAAATGCATATCCTTCAGCCGCGTGAGTTTAAATAGCTGTAAATGCTTTTGTGTTTGACTGAGATATTAATTATATCTCTGTTTGTATCAGAACAAAAAGGAACAGCAGAATCAAGCCATGTAATGGTGCAGACAGTCCATACATTTAGCACTTAATTTAATTTACACATTTGCTTGGTTGTGGATGATGCAGTGGATTATTTTTCAAAAACAAAATGTGACTTCGGAACACAAAACCAGTCTTAAGTCGCTGGGGTATATTTGTGGCAATAGCCTAAAATACATTGTATGGGTCAAAATTATACGTAGATTTTTCTTTTATGCCAAAAATCATTAGGATATTAAGTAAAGAGCATGTTGCATAGATATATTTTGAAAAATTCCTACTGTAAATAAATCAAACCTTTAATTTTAATGAGTAATATGCATTGCTAAAAACATCATTTGGACAACTCTAAAGGCATTTTTTTAATCAATATTTTGATTTTTTTTGCACCCTCAGATTTCAGATTTTCAAATAGTTGTATCTCGGCCAAATATTGTCCTATCCTAACAAACCATACATCAATGGAGAGCTTATTTATTTAGCTTTGATATGGTGTCTAAATATCAATTAAACAAATTTGACACGTATGTGGTCCAGGGTCATAAATAATCTACTGGTCCCAAACTTTTTAATGTTGTACCATATATATTGTGTAACTTTAAATAGAAAACATAAAAGCAAAACATAGCTAAAATGAACAAAATATAAGATGAACTGATCTGCTGTAAATTGCCAGCAATTAACAATTAATCAATTAAAATAATCAAATTAAAGGGCTCATATGATGCAATTTTAAATTTTCCTTTCTCTTTGGAGTGTTACAAGCTCTTGGTGCATATATAAGATCAGTAAAGTTGCAAAGACTAAAGTCTCAAATTCAAAGAGTAGCCTACAACATAATGTTTTTTTTAAAGACATTTTGGGAAGAGCACACACAAATTATCAATGCGGCGAATTCACTATCAATAACTGCATCAGTAATGACATCATCTATCCAACCACCATGGAGAGAACCACTATAAATAATGGGGATGGGGGCTTGGGAACTCAGCATTTGGGCCGATGCTAAACTCGGAATCCTCTCCCTGGGCAGCATGCCATATATGTATGCATACTATTCTTCTTGCTTTATTATCTGCATGGCGAACTCGTGAAACTGGTGTCTGTTTCTATAAAGTATTTTTTAATTTCATATTTGCAATGACAGTCTGGCCCTTCTGACTCACAGTCTGTAAGTATGTTTATATATGTAAAGGATTTGCACCTGATGATTCAAACGCAAAGTTTGAGCAGTGTAGAGTATAGAGCTTGCTGTCTGTCATTTCTCCAATTACAAATGCAGACATGGTTTTATGTTTATGCATCACGATACACAGCGCAATGCATAATAAGACAGTATAAGTCATTATAATCAGTATTTGTCCACACTGGATGCAGCAAATGCCTCGTTTGTAATGAATTTTATTATTATTATATGTCTTGTCGTGCCCCGGGACACACGTCATCACAGTACGGTGAAGGGGGTAACCTTTCCATCATTTCATTTTTCCAATCACAATGCACTGGATATCTGGCCAAAAAGAGCACACCTCGCTCTTCAGAATGATGAGCTTTGTAAAAAACTACATGTTTCAGAAGGCGGGGCATAGAGCAGAAACAATAATGTACTGTATGTGGAAAATAATGTTTTTTTTAACCTTAAACCGCATTAACATTTCATTACACCAAATACACTAAATAATGTTCTTTTTAGCAATTATGATTAATTATGTGACATTGATTTCTTTTACATACTCATAGTCAGCACCAGGCTAAATGTAATATGTGTTAGTCAGTATGATTTTATGCTACACTACCACATACTAAAGTGGTGCAAATGTTTAAAGAATTCACCCAAGTAGGTTTATTCTCACAGTATTTTTTTTTTCCTCTCAAATCCTCACTCCTGTAAATCGTTTGACATCCATTTTCCCCCAGTGTTGGCTCATGTTTGAGAAGTACGTAGTCATTCTCCGCAGAGAACAGAGAACGATTGTCTTTGTGTGTGTGTGTGAAATACATCATCCAAGCAGAATAAAGGTGTTAGATGATTTGAATATTGTCAGAACTAAAGGAAGGTGTGAATTTAGATATAACCCTTTTTCTGGAGGTATCACCATCAATGGGTGTATGTGACAATGACTAAATTTGTGTTTGTTTGCGTGCGTGTCTGTGGGAGCAAATTAATTTGCTGACAACACCACATCACTGGGAGTGAATTAATTTACATCCAACACCACATCACATTAGTTTTCAACAGATGTTTTTCAAAGTGAAGACAATGACAGATATCTATAGAGAAATTATATATTCATCAATAGTGTCAGACATCAAAGACCTGTCTGTCAAAGAGAAAAGGAGAAGGGAATAGAGATGGAGAGAGAGGAACAGCAAAAGAGCCCTTCTGACTGTCCTGTTAAATCCTGACTTTCCTGTAGTTTGGAAGGACAACTTTTTTCTTAAATCCTCAAATTATCCTCAATTATGATACATAAACATTCACATTGTGAGTGTCCTGGTGCAGTTACGCTGCAGTAACTCTCACACACTGTGGTCTCAGGATATGTGAAATGGGGAGTTTGAGAGACCTAAATAGTGTGTCTTTCCCATAAAATATCAGTCTAGGGCCCATGCACAAATCATGATTATTGCATCACAAAGAATAATAAAACTGTTGGAGAAGAGTGAATATGAAATGATATAAAATATGCTGTAATTCCCCAAAGTTCTAAAACATTTCAGGCAGACATTTTCAAAGGTTCATTTCCATGTAACAGATAATCAAGTGTCTGCAGCACTGGGTCGTCTCAGATGACACAAACACAGACTGCTGACTGACTGCTTGATGTATATTAATCACAGAAAATCTCAAGCTCCGTTTTGAATGGCTGATTTGATACAACATCCACTAAATGTAAATAATTACATTAGATAATGACACAAGTAAGTTGTCTTCTCAGCTTTTAAAGGAGTGGGAAAAGTTTTCTGTATCTTGTGTTGTTAATAGTGCTGAAACAATGAAATACTTTGTAGTAAAAACTAGCCCGACTTCCAATATGGATAGATTACATTATGTGCTCAAAACTTTACCTGACTGTATCAAGTACGGTTTTACTTACAGAAATGATAAATATTGTTCAATTACCTACAATGTATTAATTTATTGGGTAGCCAATTATGATATTATTCTATTCTATTCTATTCTATTCTATTCTATTCTATTCTATTCTATTCTATTCTAATAATATTGAGTCATTATTTCATAGCACAAAATACATTGTGGTTGCCTGGCACAATGGTTTATTAAAGTCATAAATGAAAATGTACAATTCCAATTTTTTTAATGGAATGTTACAGTGATACAGATGATATATATTCATCATTGCACATTATTTTATTTTATTGAAATTATTTATTTTTAAAGAATACACCTTGTAGGCAGGGCAATAAGGTTTTCCATCAGATAGACAAGTTTTAAATATATTCAATAAATTCCCAGTGCACAAAATTAAGTCCCACCATGCTTTTTTTCCTCATTGATAAGCCATTTCACTCAGATATTCTCCTGAGAGAAAAAAAAATAATTATAGTTTAGATGTCATTGCATTATTTGAAGCATAGGAAACAAATATATATAAAGGAATAATTGACTCCGGACCGTTGAATTATTAGAAAAATAATGCACAAGCGGAGTGGCTGTTACACCTTGGGTGTATTTTTCCTAATAATTCTATGGTCCGGAGTCAGTTATTCTTCTTTTACTATGGTTACCATACCTCAAGACATCGATCAGGTGATAAATTGAAAGGGATTTGTCCGGTTTTTGTACTTAAGCTTATTTTAAAGCTGGTAAAGGAGGCTTGAGCTGTTGATAGCATTCTAATACAGTTATTAATTTGTTTTCGGTACAGTATGTTTAAGCTCTACATCATCATACATTACAAAAAACAAATAGACAATACACTTCACAACATGTAACAATACAAGATACAGTGGGTACATGACCATGCGTAGTGTATGAGAGGAGTTCAGAGTCCTGAAGGCTATGGGGAAAAAGCTGTTTGGTCTTGGTAGAGAGTGACCTGTAGCGCCTCCCTGAGGGAAGGAGCTGAAAAAGGTGGTTCGCTGGATGTGAGGGGTCAGAGATGATTTTCTTTGCCCGCTTTACAGTCCGATATGTATAGAGGGAATCGACTGAAGGCAGTGGTTTCCCTATGATCTTGGATGCTTTGTTGACAGTCTGCTGTAGGTTTTTCTTTGTTTGGCTGTATGTGCTACCATACCATACTGTTATTGATGATGTAATGATGGACTTTTTTAAGCTGTCTGAGGAAGTAAAGTCTTTGTTGAGCCTTTGCAATGATTTGATTAGTGTTAGTTGTCCACTTCAGGTTATTGCTAATGTGTTCCTAGGAATTTAAAGGAGTCAGTGATGGTGATTGAATTGCCATTTATTTGTATTGGTGTTTTAAGAAATGGCCTACGTCTAAAGTAGGGATGCACCGAAATTTCGGCCACCGAAAATTTTCGGCCGAAAATGGCCTTTTCGGTTTTCGGCCGATAGACTTTTATCACCGAAACAACACGGCCGAAATGTTGTGATGACGCAAACAGAAACCGCGACCTGCACGTGCACCTGCAAGGCGCAGACCACGAGCTCCACGCGACATTCACCTAACACCAGTGAGAACATTCTCTCCGTATTCCTTTATTCGCAGCACTAAAACGTCTCCTAACAAAGAAATTAAGACGGACCACGAAGTAAAAACAAAGAAAAGTACAGTCTTATAGAGTCTGTTAGCACACGTCTCACTGAGATCTTGTCGGATCCTCTGCCCTTCATCACGAATGTGCTTGATCCGCGTTATAAAGACCATTACTTAGATGCGGAAATAAGGCAGCGCGCACGAGAAATGATCCAGGCCGCGCTGGATGCGGAGAACCCGCGTGGAGACGGAGAAGCGCCAAGCGCAGGAGACAGATCAGAGCGCAGAAAAAAAGACTGGTCTCTGCACCAGATGAGTGGCATGCACCATCGCTGTCTGATATGTTCAGTGAAATTCTGCAAGAAAGTGCCTCAAATAATAATAATACGTTGGCTATTTTGATCTTAGGCTACTATATATAATATATACACACACACACAAACATATATACATACATAATATCAGATTGTAGCCATATTTATGCTAGATTTTCTGCTAGATTTCTGCTTTAATTTGATAAAAATGTTTATTTATGCCCTGGCCCTATTTAAATACACTCTCTCAAATATTTCTCAAATGTCAGGCAGCTGACAAGCTCAACTGCTCAACAGCTAGATGGTTATCTGTCTGAAGTCCCCATCCCCAGAAGTGATAACAGTCTTGCCAACTGGAGAAGTAATGCACTTTCTAGTCCTACATAGAAAAATTTCAAATGCACTTCACCTAAATGCACTTTGTTTTTATGAGAGAACTGTTCATTTTAAAACCTTTCTGCAGGCCAGTAGGCCTGTACATTGTTATTAAATACACACATGAGTGGGATACATTTTTAGTTTGAATTTTATTTTATACTGTGCATTGTTGCAATGTGCTTAATAAATATTTGCATCATTTGTAATTATGTATTTTTATGTTTTTTTTTTTAAATAAGTTATGTAATTGTAATTATCTTTGAAACTTTAATATTAATTTATGCAATTGCAATGTCTTAATTTTAGTAAAGTTAGTACACGGTCATAGCAATAAATGCAATGGTACTAATAATTGGCATAATTTCTTTCGGTGTTTCGGTTTCGGTTTTCGGCCTTGGTTTTCTCTTTTTCGGTTTTCGGTTTCGGCCAAGAATTTTCATTTCGGTGCATCCCTAGTCTAAAGTCAACAATGAGATCCTGGGTTTTGGCTTTTTTGAGCTGGAGGTCATTGTTCGAACACCAATTTACAGCTTGGTCCATCACCAGGCGGTACTGTGTTTCATTATTGTCTGAGATGAGGCCTACAATGGTTGTGTCGTCCGCATACTTTATTATTTTCACTGAAGTGTCCATGGATCTAAAGTAGGATGTATAAAGGGAAAAGAGCCAAGGGGAGAGAACACAGCCCTGAGGAGCTCATGTACTGAGGGTGAGAGGGTCTGAGGTTATGTTATTAACTTTCACCCTCTGTGATCTCTTCCACAGGAAGTTCATGTCCAAGAGTGTGGTAAAGAGTTTAAATGGGTTAATAGTGTTAAAAGCAGAACTAAAGTCTATGAACAGGATGCGTGTATAGGTGGTTGGTGATTCCAGATGTTGCAACGTATGGTGGAGTGCTATGCTGATTGCATCCTCAATGCACCGGTTGGCTTGGTAGGCGAATTGATATCGAGATATTGAGTCCATCTTCAAGGAAGTGCAGGATTTCAGGTATGCCAGAATAATCCGTTCAAATGCTTTCATTACCACAGATGTTAGGGCAACTCTCTCTGTCTGTCTTGGACTCCGTCTCTCTTGCTCTCTTTCTAATAACTTAATTAATAAATGAATTAGAATGCTATCAATGGCTCAAGCCTCCGTTACCAGCTTTAAAATTATGTTTTGGAACTAGCAAAAGAGGCATTGGATGAGATGCGGAGGAATAGCGATAGCGATTTAAGTACAAAAACCAGACAAATCCCTTTAAATATATTGTCGGATCGATGTCTTGAGGCGTGGTAACCGAAGTATAAGCAGAATAACTGACTTAATTAGAAAAATAATGCACACCCAATGTGTAACATTTTTCTAATAATTCAACAGCCCGTCGTCAATTATTCTTTACGTGTATATATAGCATTAGCTATTAGCTTAGCTTTTAATTAAGTTATTCAAGAAAGTTTAAAAAAAAAAAAATACCAATATATTTTTAGGTTTATTTATTTATTATTTTTTTTTAACCAAACTTTGTACAAGATGATTCTCAGCTATGCTATGAATTATTTGAAATTATATATTTTTTTATAGTGAACATTTAATCCTGCTTTTGTCACGCACAATACAACTTCTGGCTAATAATGATTGACAAAGAAGGTTATGCGAGTCACTGAGAGAGTTTAGCACAGTGGGCCAAAGGTTGAACGTTGTGCTAAATCTACACCACGAAATATAACAAATCAGACACAATGATAACAACATGATACTTCATTACAGTTCCCATGATCCTTTACTGCGCCCTGGGTGACTGGGTTGTGTTTGATGAACGAACAGTAGACTCTCTAAAAACAATGTTGTTGTGTTATCGCACTTCAACCCCCCCCCTGTCTTGTCCGAGTTTGCGCTTTTCATGTTGTGTTTAGGAATAATATTTAAATTGAGCACATGTCATTCTCTAGGGAAACATTACTTCTGACAAATGTCAAAGCACACAGTGGGAACTATAGGGAGAGAAAGGAGGAAAAAAGCAAGAAAGAATAAAGTATATCGTTGTATGTTATGTTTAGGTTCATTGAATCCATGCGTGTGTTTGTTTAGTGCTGCTATTGTAAGTCACAGCTCCTTCACTACAAACAGGCCAAGTGCACTTGCACAGTGTTTAAATCAGATCCTGTGCACAGGATCACACAGAAATGTTCAGACCATGAGAGAAATGAGAGTGAGACTAATTAACTGTGAACATTATGTAACTGGTCTCTAAATGGACATTATACACAGAATCACATTAGCTCTAAGTACAACAGAACTGATCCACATATACATGCATAATGTATGAACCCCTGCCAGACTCCATAGAACACTTCCATCTACTGCTTTATCTCTCTGTTTGCTCTCATCTGATCTGTTGTTACTGGCTCAAGATTCACTTCACTATTTATGAGATGCTTCGAAAGCATTTCTAAAATAACACAGCTCCTTAGATTCAAATATGAAATTACATTTCATGAAGAACATATTTTCCACAAATTGGGAAATCCTTTAAGGGCCTTGGCTGGATGGTTTATAGCAGAATCAACAAAAAATTGTTGGAATAATAATGGAATAAACATCTGGACAAGTACTTAAGGTATATTCACTATTTTCTTGTCAGGGAATATGATTCAAGTTTTAGGCCCCATCCACACGTTTACGTTTACATTTTGTATAGGCATTTCATCCACACCGATCCGGCGTTTTGATTTTATGTTTTGAAACCGGGTTCCAGGGTGGATAAATTTGAAAACACCACCCATTTTCACAGCGGACAGTGGATCCATTTTCTGACGTCATCAGCTCATGTCTCAGCCCTAGTCAGACAACGCTACATCACATAACAGCAACAAAAACATGAACAAACACTGAACAATTGTCGTTTTATTAACTAACATAAACATAGATTAATAAATGTATTGTTCCATGTTTGTTTATATACTGCGCGCAAGGTTTATGTGCATAGTCCAAGCCATCTTCTCCATTTTAAGTGTTATCTCTGTGGCAGAATTATAGCGCCACATGCTGGTCTGGCATATATACTACATTGGTTTTTGTCAGTTTTGTGGTTTCATGCGGACATAGATATTTCTTGAGACGAGAAAAAAAAAAAAAGATTGGATAGGGAAAGCTCTGGCTTTGTGTGGACATAGCCTTATTTGATAAAATAGATGAAAAGTGTTAATTTAATAGCCTCATGAATGCTGTTTTAAAAAAGGAAAGTATAAGAGACAGAGAGAAAGAAACAGACTTCTTGTCTTTTAGCTAAACTTATTTTTGACCTCTTGCCTTTACATGAACAAAAGATTTTTCAAAAACCTTTCAAAAGCTCTGGTAATCGATTTCTTTTTTTTAAATTTAGGTCATATGAAAATTATTCCATCTTTCGAAAGCGTTTCTGTGTCTATTATCAAAGCACAGGACAAGAAAAACACTTGCTCAGTTGTTTTTCTTGCCCTGCCCAAGCCCTTAGGTACGAAAGTGCATCACAGCCACGATCATTTGCCAATCTTTGTTTCCTAATTGTATGATTTTATTGCTTGACTTTTATACGTAAATTCCATTTTCTTCCCTTTATTACTGTATCAGAGATTTTAAATGAAAGACATAGAAAGAAACAAACATTGCCTGCAAAGTGTTGTGGTAAAACAAAGTATTCACATTAAAAAGCACAATGAAACATTGGCTTTGTGGTATTATAGAAAGAGTAGTCATTCAGTACTTTTGTTCTGGATTTTGTACCTATATATTTGAGTTCAAAGAAACAATTGCATTATGTTATATCAAATATCAATCAGCATTGTCAGGGGCTCCAAAGTGATTAGCTGCACAATTGACTCGAAATGTTCTCTGGTCTCAATGATGGCAGACCTGGCAGGGGCCTGATGTATAAAGTTCCCATACTAGTTTTAGTATTGTAGGGCCAGTTAAAAAGCTACTGTCAGGATTTACTAAAGACACACAGTGAAACATTAGTGGTAAAAGGGCATAGATAGTTAGTTTTTTTTGTGGCTAACCCTATTGTTAACCTTATTAATAAAAAGTAAGACTGATTATTGCTTAGCAGACTAGTTGTTAAGAAGACACATATAAAGGCTGTGTTTATTAGACTGGTTTCCTCTGGTTTGAGCCCCTTAAGAAGTGAGCCATTTCCATTTTGTGGCACTTAACCCAAGGTTACTGCAGGTAACTCATCTTAATAATAAGAATACTTTCTGTCGCTTTTGATAATAGTCTGATGAATGACTATTTAATGTTTATTTATTTATGTGTGTGGTCTAGAAAGTGATTTTAGTATTTAAACAAATTTCTGGCATGCTTCCTTTGGTAAAATAATGAGAGATCTGTGATATTCGGGTTTCCAGCATTGGTGCCAGTCCTTTAGTCTCCACAGCACACACAGCTCCGAGCCCTCAGGGAGGCTGGCAGAATGCTGGTCCAAACCAGAATGGAAAAAAAAGCAAAGGCCTTTGGTTTACTGGGGTTTGATGGAACCCTAGCTGTTAGGGAAATGGACCACGTCCCAGATGGCTGTTGGTTTGATCCCTTGTGAGAATGTTAAGCTTGTCAGATGTGCTAGCACCTTCCTCTGCCAACTGTGTCTGTGTCCTTGAACGAGGCACTTAAATCCCATTTTGCTCTGAGAGTAATGTTGCATGGCTGACCCTCTGCTCTGATCCCCTCTCGAAATGGACCTGTGCAAGAAAAGGATAAGAATTCCCTGTACTCTATTATACTTTTAAACCAAACGCATCTCAGTTCAGCAACTCTGGAAATAATTTCATTCACAGAAGCTAAAAAAAAGATACATTTAATTTGGGTAATTTCATCCTCTCTTTAAAATTTTAAGACAAGGTGGTCACAAGTAAATAAATCAGATTTGTTCTCCCATATGACTTTTTTGGCAAAATTATATGCCAGTGTGACATTTATGGAATTTTATGCATATTGTGCAATGTGTCAATCTTACTCATTTCCTTTTGCCTTTTGGCATTTTGTCTGTGTGGGAGAGGTAGGTTTATTTTAAACTCTAATTAATCTTATTTCATCGTAGCTATAAAAAACACTCCTGCAATTTATGTTTATGACATTATTTTTTCCTCTATTATCTATTATTTTCATGTTTTCACTTTTTTATATATATATATTATTGATTTTCTTTCCTGGCAGCGAATTTGAAGCACATGCTGATTACATTGCACAAGACATTTATTTTACAGAAATGAAAAGGGCAATCTCACAGTATAAAGGGCTGCTTTGTTTTTCGTTTATCAGTTATGTTGTTGTTTGACATATGTTGTTTAATCTTTGTAATTTCATTGCTTGCATGCTTCACCACTTCCCTTTTGGTATTGTGTTTGGTTACACTAAATATGTTGTAAACAGTGCTGCTTAAGGAAATGTATTTTTGCAAACTGAAAATTAATATTCTTTTCAACTATTTAAATGCCAAAATATATTACAAAATATGTTTTAATACAAATACATTGTATATGCATGCATTTAGGCATAGTCACAGGTTAAAAGCAAGACTACCTTGCTAACAAGTTATACTGAAAACATTCTGTCTTAAGTTTTAGTTTTTGCCTTTTTGGTGCTGATATTCTGTCCTTTTTCAGAATTAGATGTCCGTCATGTAAAAAAGAGCATGTTTGATGTACTCCAGCAAGTCTGCAGCAGGTTAGTGCTGGAGATTTATAATTTGAACCAATCAGTAAACACTGGACCATGACAAAAATGAGAGGGAAGTGATTCCTGCAGCAGAAGTTCTAGAATGGAGCTTGAAGCCATTGACCTGGCAAAATCTACTCCTACAGCATCTTTACACTGATGAACTGCAGCAGTTCTGTCATGCCAATCAGTGCTCGTCTTATTTTCTGCCCGCGGTGAAGCAACAAACATTCGTGCGTGATCCACTGTTTCCAGCGTATTATATTTGGAGCTTAGATGTGGCTTCCGTGTGGGCTCTAGGTGAGCTAGTTTAATAATAATATTGGTTCATAACTGCATGAGGGGTGCCATAGGGTCAGCACCCCTCCCAGTCCCAGACCCCACCATATCGTCATGCACAGTAGTAAATACTCAAGCAATTGACTGATTTTTCGTCTCTGACCTTTGTGTATCTGTATGCGTCTGCTATTTTTGTGCTCATGTTCGTCCTAGGCTGTCTAATGGAAAAGGTTTGTTAGAGTTTTGTGGCAGGGTTCTTGAAGGAGTCCAGGCTTGTAACTGCGGGAAACGAGAGAGACCACTCAGCCAACCAAGCGTTCATCACCATGGCAGGTACTCAACTCTCCATCCAATCAGAGATAATTAACCGCCATGTTCTATCTCAAGTGCACACAGGAACATTACATGGAGTGAGGGATGGAAAAAGGAGAGAGAGAGAAGGGAGAAAGGCAGGTCAGACAAACAGACAGCATCTTTTGAGACCACGGTCTAAAATCTCCCTTAACTGTCAGGAGCCTCACAAAATCTAACACACGAATGCTACTAACATTCAGCATACTCGCACAGAAGTCAATAAACCCATTTTCTACTTCAAAACTACCAGCTAAAAAGCTGCAATATCTTTACAGGAACATGAAAGGCATGACAAAACAAGACTAGAAATCAGTTCATTCATTGTTTGAGGGTCACGCCAGTGAGATGCCAGGCTCAGTTGTTGCCTTAGGTTCATTATTTACCTTTGAGACATGCTAGTCTAGTTTTCTTTTTGTGTTTCACTTATGTAAAAAGAGCTATATAAATGAATGTAAAGTAAACAATTAAATCAACAATTTATTAAATAGTTGTGCTGATTATTTATTAATTTATAAATAAAACTGTGACCCCCCCCCAGGATTTTTGATGAATAAAAAGTATTTATTTGAAGTAGAAAGCTTGTGTGACTATATAATGTCTTTATCTTTTTTTGATCCATTTAATGAATCCTTGCTATATATAAGTACTATTTTCAAAAAAAAAAAAAAAAAGCCAAACATTTATCTTTTAACATCAGACTAACTTTTTTTTTTTTTTTTTACACACATTATAAATATGTCTGTCAACAAGATCATCATGTTTGGGAGTTCTTGGAAAAAAGTTTGAAAACCCCAGCCCTTTTACCTGTATTTATTGTTCACCTTATCAAAGGTACAAATGCTTTTCTGTTTCTGTTCCATATATTTAAAATGCATAATAATCAAACTGGCAGATGTCAGTTTTGAAAAGGACTGATGCTTCTGGACGTGTGTAAACAGAAAGCAGAGTTTCAAAGAGAAGATGAGTATGACAGGAAGAATAAAAAGGTTTATAGAACAATCGAGACAGAGAAAAAAGAGGGACAAAGATGAAGTGGGAATGAAAGTCGTATGGGAAGATGAAAGTGGGCAAAAATCCACCCCTCTAGCTCTCGCGGTGCCCTCAGCGACCTGCCAAGCTTCTTGCCACACTAATATTAATAATGCAGTCCCAGTTCAATAGCTCCAAACTCAGGCATACGTGCGTCAGTCTCACCCCCTACCAGGAGAAGGAGATCTGCAGAGGAGCTGAGGTGGACAGATTAAAGAGGGACATGGAGGTGAAAGAACGGGACAGAAATGAGGGGCCTTAACAGGAAACAATTTTGCCCTGGTCACAGAGTTCAGGTGCTGCTTTAAAGAGTTTTCCCAAGGGCATGTTAATCACAGTTTAAACTTGTACCACATTTTTGATCAGTGATTGTACTGGTCACATTATAAGCATGTTTGCCAGAAGCAAACATCTGCATTTCAACATGTTTGAGCAGTGTGTGTGTTTCTCGAGGATCATTTTGTGTCTAAGTGGCCACTGATGTAAAGCCAAGTGATCATCCTTAGCTCTTGGGCTTACTTAACCTCCCATCAGCAGAAACTCTTTGAGAATAAACACACACACACACACACACACACACACACACACACAAGGAGGGTTTTAATGTTACAAAACACATAAATCTGTTTTAAGAAAGCTGGAGTAATGGTTGTTGAAATTTCTACTTTACCATCACAGGAATAAAATACACTTTAAAATATATATAAACAGAAATTGTTATAATAGAAATCATTTGAAATTTTAATAAAATCAGAACATTGCTTGTATTTGTGATGTATTATACAGATAATTACATAAAATAATAATAAATAAAATTTTAATGACTTTATTTACAAATGTGAGTTATCTGTTTTTTTTTTTTTTATCATTGCATCAAAAGCAGTTCATAATGCCATGTTGGATGTTAAAATATGTTCTCAAAATTCTGATACACGAAGATGATATGCTGGGTATTTGCATGCAGGTAGTGGAGTAATGAAGTCAGTTACATCAATGTTTAGCTATCCGTGAAAATGCCCCAGTTCTGAGAGAGAGAGACAGAGAGAGAAAATATTCAAACACATGGAGTAACTTTACTAAGTCACAGAGGGTGTATTGAAAGATAGTGAGAAAAGAAGTGATGAAGAAATACAGAGCAGATGTGATGAGTTCAGCTTCAGTAAAGGCCTCTTTTTGACCTCAGTGAGCAGGAAGAAATAGTAATATCATGAAAGCTAGCCACAATATAAAATCTCCTCTGCTTGGATCAACTCTGAGCAGGCACACACAAACAAACTCTCTCTCTCTCTCTCTCTCTCTCTCTCTCTCTCTCTCTCACACACACACACACACACACACATACACACACACACACACACACACAGAGAGAGAGGTTCTGGTTCACCAGCTCTATGATTTCCAGGGCAGCATAGGAACTCATGGTACCCCTGATATTCAAACACATTCCATGGCAACCTATGACTCGCATCCCATAAATCAAACAGCAGGAGCAAAGACCGAATTTAATATCATGTTTTTTGGGGTTGGTGTGTGTGTGTGTGGTCCCCTCAGTTTTGATCTTTTGGGATTTGATCTTTCCTTGGATGTTTGTGCAGTAAACCTTCTGAGCCATATTATATACTGTTTCAGCAGGGCCATTCTTTCTCCCGGCTAAGCGTGATAAAACAAGATAGGAGTCAAAATGCATGTCAGTCTGTCCGATTATGAACATGCATTAGCATAAAATCATGCTCCTGTCAGACCACTGATGCTTTATGAAGACTGGAGAGCACGTCTGAACACATCCGTCTCGGACATTTGTTATTAAAGTTAAGAAACCGTATAACCACTCCCTTTTTGAAAGATTATCCCACAAATGTATGCAATATTTATGTTCATCTATGGATATTTATCTAGGTATTGCCTACTTCACTTACTGCAGCTTTTTCCTGAATAAATACATTGCCTGTTATGAAGTTTTTTAATCCCTGCTAGTGTTGAAGTACATGCATTTATAGTTTGTGCCTTTCTGTGATTCCAGTGAGCCAGATGAATGGTTCACATCCACCTCAGTAAGCCATAGGTATTTCAATCATTGACACCAAACCAGAGATATGTCTTTTTAACTGATATTGTACTGGATATTATTAAACATATTTATTCTGTTAAATGTCCATTACTATAGTGATTCACTTTTAAACTGAAAGTAATCAGTGCTGTAGGTGGAAAGCAGACTTTCTAAGTAGCTTCCTTTCAGACTGAAGAAGTATGTAATGTTTAATAACAGCATTAAAAGCGCACTCAGTCATTTGTTGTTTATGTTGTACTGGTTGATATGGCTGTCATCTTGAACTAAGTGATGCCTAGTATTGCAGATGCAGCATCAAGCGAAAGGAAGATCTCATGCGATTATAGATGATTTTAAATATTCTTTTTTAAAGTACTATGTGATTCACTTTATGTGGAAAACTTTTTAATGAGGAAAGAAAAAAGGTGGACATTGGGGAAGATATTTTATGTGGGGGAAAAAAAACAGTATGATTGAAGATGCAACATTTTTACAGAAATCTGGCTTGCACATCCAGTATGCCAAACTTTGGGGTTGGTAATATTTTATAATGCATTTAAAAGAGATCTTTTATGTTCACATTGTGGATTATTTTTTGCAATTGAATTTTCTAAAAAAGCTATTTTCTATTGTAATGTATTTTACATTTTTAATTGTATTTTCCTCTGATGTAAAGCTGAATTTTCAGCATTACTCCAGTCTTCAGCGTCACATGATCCTTTAGAAATCATTCTGATATGTTGATTTGATGGTCAGGAAACATTTCTTATAATTGCTTATACTGAAGACAGTTGTGATGCTTAATAAATCATCCAGTGCTTAATATAGTCGCCCAGTTAATGTTTCGACTGCCGAAAGACAGCAGCTGGAATACATTGTCCAACCCAGTCAAGCAATGCCACATAACAGCAGAAAATCCATTCATTGTCCAAAAAGTAGTGAGAAAAATGTACATTATAAAATTACAAAAATTACATGTATTATTTATTTACTCATTTATTCTATTTTTTATTATAATAAATAAAATGTAAATGGCCTATAATGCTATTATAAAAAAGTGTCTAATATAAACTTGAATACAAATACTTTTAACCTTTAACAAAAAGGTTCCCTGTATAATTTAGTTTAGAAAAATTAATAAGAAAATAAACATACTTAAAAAACAAACTTGTTAACTATTCCTGAATAATTTTCACTACAGGCTGAACTCACAAGTTGGCAGCCCTGTTTGAAGTAAGTTTAAGTTTTAGGATTCATGAACAACATTTACAAAATTCACTGCAGCCTACAAGTTAATGTTAGATCTTTTCTCCAAACCACTGATCTTAGATCTAATGTTATATATTTTCTCCAAACCGCTGGTTAATGAGATGATAGTCTCATTTCAATAGATTAACATCAGTAATCATTTAATTTATTCATGCTTTTTTATTTTATTTATTTTTTTATGTCAGTTTGGAGTTACACACTGATTTTCTGTCATGGACTATGGACCCCCTGAATTGGTTTTGGCCTCCCTCTGGCCAGAACTCTTGCTCTGCCACTGCTTTCCAAGTATAGTCTATACCTCTGCTTATAAATAATTGTGCTATACAGAGGTGTGTATATAGTATGTATGAGAGAGTCAAAGAGTGCTGAGTAGGTTTAAGTAGGAGATTTGTCTGGCAGTTAAAAAAGATAGGATGTCAGAAGTGAAATGTTGCAAATAAACAATTGGTTTCACTGTCACACACTCTCCATAAATATCTTCATTGACAGGATCATCCATCACCTCAAAAGCTCTACTGAGAAAAAAATACATTCTCACTCTCTTATTCTTTCTCTCTCTCCGCCTGCCTGTCCGTCTCTAATAGAATGAGTTAGAAAAGTAAAAGTGCATCTCCCCTCGGTGGAAAAGATTCTCTTTGTGAAACTCAGTCTCATATTGAAGAGTTTAACGAGTGTCACGAACAGACAGAAGCAGAGCCAATCCACATCTGACAACATGCCACTCAGTTAAGTCTCATCTTGTTTCATCTTGTCTCATTTCATAAAGAGGACAGTGACAGACAATATTACTCTCACTCTCATTTTAATTTTCCATTTAATTCTTAGTTCATCTCCGACATGCTTTTCTACCTTCTTTTTTTTCTGCTTTCCTCATCCCTTGTTTGTCTCTCGAGCTCCTGCCAGTTCTTCCTGCTTTCTCTGTAATCAAATAGTAAGAGCAGATGTGTGTCGTTATTGTGTCTCTGATGGGTCGAGGACTGACTGAAGGGAAATTACTGTTATAACCAGGGTTATTAGCCCCCCACTTCTTCCTCTCAATCTCCTCAGACACACACATTTACTTAGCTATCTAAATAGGGACATTCCATAGACCTCTGTTGTTTCACAAGGGTTATTTTTTACTTTTGATGAAAGTACCTTTTAAAGGAATAGTTCAATCAAAAGTGAAATTTTGAAAATGAAAATGCACTCATCTTTAGGCCAAGACATACATGTATATGAGTTTTTTTTCTTCATCTGTATAGATTTAGAAAAATTGAATATTTCATTACATTAGTTTTGCTCACCAATGGATCCTCTGCAGTGAATGGGTGCCATCAGAATGAGAATTCAAACATCTGATAATAACATCACAATAGTAATCCACACTCAACATTGTGAATGGTCTGAGAGCAAGACTATATTTTTGGGTGAACTCTAATCTCTCTAAATGCAGTAGTCAATATTTCGCCATGTCTTTGTCATTCATTTTAGATAAATGTATCATTAGTAATAAGTAAATCATTTTAAAAAAAAAGTTTAATCATGCAATGCAAGTTATAGGGGTCTAATATTGTTTGGAATAAAAAAAAATGCATACAGGTCTGAAACAGCATATAATATATACAGTAAACATTAATTGGATAGTTTACTCAAAATGTTTAATTCTTTCATGAATTACTCACCCTCATGATGTCCATTCACAAGAGCACCATATGTGTGCATTCATCTGGTTGCAAAAAGGAGCAGCACTTCTGGGTTCCCTTGTGGCACTCTCGTGAACGCACTTCGACTGTCATGGAAGTTGTTGAATGAAGTTATTTTTGTGTTCTTTTCACCAAAAGGTATTCTCATAGCTACATAAAATTCTGGTTGAATCACTGATGTCACATGAACAATGTCCTTACTACCTTTCTGGGCCTTGGAATCTTTTAGTTGCATTGCTGTCTATGTAGGGTCAGTAAGCTCTCAGATTTCATTCAAAATAAGTTCATTTGTGTTCCAAAGATGAACGAAGGTCTTACAGGTTTTTCATTTTTGAGTGAACTATCCCTTTAAGACACACATGTTTGAATTACTTGAATCAGATGGTTTATTTGACACAATTATATTCTTTCCATCATTAACAATGTGCAAGGTTTGGCTGGTTAATATAATATAATATAATAATTTATTATGTAAAGACAGAAAATAGTAAGGGGTTTGAATGCCTGAACTTTTCCTTTAACTTTTGTTCATCCATATTAAACACGTTGGGTAATTTTTTGGATATTTTGACACTTTCTTAAAAAGTTATTCTTGGAATGCAATTTAATAATAATATTAACACTACCTAATGTTCCTCTTTGCAGAGTTTGGATGTCTCTCACTTTCTCTCTTAAGGTTTAGAAAGTAAATTAAAATTAAAATTTCATACCCACAAATTGCATGGAATGTATTCGTATGAATGAATCTAAGTGAAACATGTCCAAAAATGCATCTTCCAGTCACTCTTCATTCTCAGATGATGATGCTCCAAATAGTCCCATCCTCTATCAGGGAGCTCAGAAAAGAGAGTGAACAACACTCTGCACCGCCGTGAGGAAAGGCACAACTTCAAACACAAGGACAGAGCATATCCATCTGTTTTCTCGCTCACACTTCGCTCTCATAGCCTTGCTCATTCGCTCCTTCCTCCCCTATTCACTTAGTCACCCTCTCACACTCCCTCTCTTCCATTTAGCCTCCCCCATCCGTGTTCCTTTCAAGTTGAAATGAGTGTAAATATGAAAAATATTTGCTTTCTACAGAGATATTTTTGTCTGTAATATATGATACACGGTGATAGTGTAAGATTTGCTTTTAAGTGTTAAATGCTCCGTCTGGTCTTTCCGTCTTGAGCAAACGGCTTAGGCTGAAAACAGTGCTTGTTTGCTCATTTAAATGTAAAGAAATACTCAGTTCAAGTAACCAGCTTTTGAAATGGGCAGAAAGCCCAGTATTTGTTTGTTGGGTTTATTAAGTTAATCTCTTTGCTGAAAGGAAACATAGACTGCTATGTAGTGTGCATTCAAAACATAGGTTTTGCAAACGATAACTGAGGGCATGAAGACTGTTAATGAAAATATCAGGAGTGAAATTACCCCACATATAGAGATACACAGTATGATGTTTCATGTTTGTAAAGCGGTGTTGGGTCTAACAACATTCTCTCCCTCTCTATAGCTCAGCTTGGGGCTAATCGTTCCATACTGCAACACAGAAAGAAAGTGTTTGTAATTTTTTGAAATCTGTTTTATATGAATGTCTACAGATTCAGACGTTTTCCCTGAACATTTATCATTCTCTGCTGAAGCAAAGCTGGAGCCTGTAAATACCATCTA
Source organism: Carassius auratus (assembly GCF_003368295.1). Lineage (NCBI taxonomy): Eukaryota > Metazoa > Chordata > Actinopteri > Cypriniformes > Cyprinidae > Carassius > Carassius auratus. Next base: position 10,996,885 of record NC_039280.1, read on the forward strand.
TTGGTGAAGTACAATTCCTCCAGCCATCCATTTAGCTCAAAATGGGTTGACTGTTCAATCAAACCCTCTGTATAATCTTATTTTACCACTTTAAGCCTGAAAGCTCCCAGGCAAACATTTCATTCTCTTATTTAGAGAACTGCAAATAAACACTAGTTGGGTCGTTCCTACAGTTCAGTGGTCTCCATGAACAATACTGCAAATACATACTGGAAAAGCATTCATGCCACAATGCTTCCATGCATAGATGTACCCAGTTAACTTAGAATTAAAAAAAGAGAAAAAAAAGAGATAAGAATCATACAAAAAGACAGGTCCTCGATGATGTTTCCTCAAATTGGCTTTAAAATATTACATATGTATCCTAAATTATCAGTTTTGAATATTCGTATATACATGTATTATTTCTTTTGACTTAAAATACAATTTATTGTGATACACTTGTCCACCCTATGTCAGTTTATACCAGACATAGAAATGTTTGCTGTTTATATACTAAGTTAGTTTTTAACAGATTTTGTTCAAATTTATTATATTAAAATTCTTCCTAAATGTTCACCTTATGCTGGCTTGTTGTTCTTTCCCTGTTAAGGTCCACTCTGTTACACAGTACATTGTAATAATGCCACGATGTAACAGTAATGGTGTGAAATATTTGGATAGGATTATTGTGACCATTATGTTTTTCTGAAAGACAGACATTTCCCCTCTGATAAGTAAAATAAATACATAAACAAACAAATAAATAAATATTTGAATTTCTTTAAACCAACCAGTCAAATGAAATCGCAGCTCCTCTTTAATACATGCACTCTGTCCCCTGCAGTATGGACACCATCTGCAATTTACTGCTAATGGCTTAGACACTTACTGTGCCTTCACACTGTATATGTCATTTGGGAATTTCTATCTAATATTGTATTCATTTTCAAAACCCAGATAACTGCTGAGGCAGAGCTCTTTGTGAGTGTTTATGGAAATAGCCATTACCACATTTGCAAATGCCTTAAATAAACAAGGATGTACAGAGTCCCCCCTGCCTCTTTTTTCCTGATCATATTTGCAGATATAATCAATTTACTTTAGCACAACCTTATATTTCACTGATTATTGACTGATTGAAAAGCTGCTCTTTTCCCATACAATGATATTAGCAGTCATCAGAAACAATTAACTAACTAGCTAACCAACTAACTAAATAATACTGTGTTAAATTTGTGTGATAAATCGACCCACATTATTTCTGTTATTCACTTATAATCTTTTCCTCCACCTCACTCTTACATCTCAATCACACTTGTTACAAGTGACTTGTGTTCATTTTTTAAATAGCATCAATGTATACATCACATCAGCTTTGACAGAAAGTCACGTGACTGATTGTGACAAATTATATGACATTTAAGAGCTTTTGGCCTGTTTTCACACATATCTTTTGAATATTTCGTATTTTATGGAACATAGAAAAAAGTAAGACATTGGAATGGCACGACTTTGAATGGCATTCTTGATAATGAAAGTTGTTAGTATGATAAAAAAAGTAACTTACAGAGTGCAGTAACTTTTGCTCATCAATATTAATTGTTCTTCCAGAGGGTAATCTGTAGCATTCTGTGGTGTTTTTTTTTTTTTTGACAGTTTTCTTAAAAAATAGTTCTTGGAATGCAATTAATTCAGTATATTATTCAAACACTACATAATGCTGCTCTTCGGAGAGATTGAATGTCTCTCACGTTATCTTCAAGGTCTGGAAAGTAAATTCAGTTTTTCATTTTCAGCCACAAACTTTAAGCTCTTTCATAAAAGGATTGAGGGAACAAGAAATAGACTTAATAAGATGGTGGTTTCCAAGGAAACATGCATATAGTGTTTTTATTTTATTTTTGCATGCACGCAACATATGTTGTCCCTTCAAAGAACATATGTCAAACAATGATAGTTCTCATACATATAATTAAAAAAGTAGAATGGAAGGCAACACCAAATATGTAATATATCAAGCAATATCTTCCATTTGCAGGTCTTTATGTAATATACAAGATCACAGTGGAGTTTTCATTCATGCTAAAGGAAGAAGCACTTTGGTCCTGTAATGTTTTAGTTCCTTCAGCTAGTTCTAGTAGCAGATAAAAGGTTAAATGTATGTCTTTAGGGTTTTGCCTCCAGGACTGATGTAGAGGATGTGCTTTTGGGCTTGTTCCGATCTGTTTTCCTGGCATGAGGTACTCGCTCTGTTCCCTGCTGCACAGTGTGACAGATGATTGATTAGCTCATCTTTTTCTTGCCGGTCAGAACGGCGTTGGCGAATAACTGCAGCCTTGAACGTGACACACATGGTAGCAAAGACTCAGACACATACATGCTCGCAATTCACACAAGCAGCTAACGTAACTAACACACATAATATCAAGCCAAACATAGACGTGCCGGAAAAATAAAATACCCTGTCATACAGGTTTGAAAAAGAAGTCTAAAGAATCAAGCTACAATACTAAATGTAGGAAAGTACCATCATGGGAAAAAATACACAAGGATATACAACTCAGGACAAAACACAGGATTAAGAACTTTTCTAACTTTAGTAAATATTTGTCAGTGTTGGTTTATTTTAATATGTCTATAGACATAATATTAAAATCTTGATTCTGAAAAGCATTTGAATAACGTTCCTGTGACAACATGCCATAGCAAGACATGTTGTCACAACAGAATTTGCCACTATTATTGGCTTTGCAATGAAATTTAAGTAGTTGCTTGACGTCATTATAAATGTAAGCATATACAGTAGGTGTATAGGGAAATGAACTACGATATGTTTATATATATATATATATATATATATATATATATATATATATACAGTATTGTTCAAAATAATAGCAGTACAATGTGACTAACCAGAATAATCAAGGTTTTTCGTATATTTTTTTATTGCTACGTGGCAAACAAGTTACCAGTAGGTTCAGTAGATTCTAAGAAAACAAATGAGACCCAGCATTCATGATATGCACGCTCTTAAGCCTGTGCAATTGGGCAATTAGTTGAATTAGTTGAAAGGGGTGTGTTCAAAAAAATAGCAGTGTGGCATTCAATAACTGAGGTCATCAATTTTGTGAAGAAACAGGTGTGAATCAGGTGGCCCCTATTTAAGGATGAAGCCAACACTTGTTGAACATGCATTTGAAAGCTGAGGAAAATGCGTCGTTCAAGACATTGTTCAGAAGAACAGCGTACTTTGATTAAAAAGTTGATTAGAGAGGGGGAAACCTATAAAGAGGTGCAAAAAATGATAGGCTGTTCAGCTAAAATGATCTCCAATGCCTTAAAATGGAGAGCAAAACCAGAGAGACGTGGAAGAAAACGGAAGACAACCATCAAAATGGATAGAAGAATAACCAGAATGGCAAAGGCTCAGCCAATGATCACCTCCAGGATGATCAAAGACAGTCTGGAGTTACCTGTAAGTACTGTGACAGTTAGAAGACGTCTGTGTGAAGCTAATCTATTTTCAAGAATCCCCCGCAAAGTCCCTCTGTTAAAAAAAAGGCATGTGCAGAAGAGGTTACAATTTGCCAAAGAACACATCAACTGGCCTAAAGAGAAATGGAGGAACATTTTGTGGACTGATGAGAGTAAAATTGTTCTTTTTGGGTCCAAGGGCCACAGGCAGTTTGTGAGACGACCCCCAAACTCTGAATTCAAGCCACAGTACACAGTGAAGACAGTGAAGCATGGAGGTGCAAGCATCATGATATGGGCATGTTTCTCCTACTATGGTGTTGGGCCTATTTATCGCATACCAGGGATCATGGATCAGTTTGCATATGTTAAAATACTTGAAGAGGTCATGTTACCCTATGCTGAAGAGGACATGCCCTTGAAATGGTTGTTTCAACAAGACAATGACCCAAAACACACTAGTAAACGGGCAAAGTCTTGGTTCCAAACCAACACAATTAATGTTATGGAGTGGCCAGCCCAATCTCCAGACCTTAATCCAATTGAGAACTTGCGGGGTGATATCAAAAATGCTGTTTCTGAAGCAAAACCAAGAAATGTGAATGAATTGTGGAATGTTGTTAAAGAATCATGGAGTGGAATAACAGCTGAGAGGTGCCACAAGTTGGTTGACTCCATGCCACACAGATGTCAAGCAGTTGTAAAAAACTGTGGTCATACAACTAAATATTAGTTTAGTGATTCACAGGATTGCTAAATCCCAGAAAAAAAAAATGTTTGTACAAAATAGTTTTGAGTTTGTACAGTCAAAGGTAGACACTGCTATTTTTTTGAACACACCCCTTTCAACTAATTGCCCAATCGCACAGCCTTAAGAGCGTGCATATCATGAATGCTGGGTCTTGTTTGTTTTCTGACAATCTACTGAACCTACTGGTAACTTGTTTGCCACGTAGCAATAAAAAATATACTAAAAACCTTGATTATTCTGGTTGGTCACATTGTACTGCTATTATTTTGAACAATACTGTATATATATACAATAAAAAAAAAATAAAAAAAAATTGGGGTTCTTCACCCAAAAATGACATTAAGTCGTGAGGTGACCTAGGGCCTTATTTATAAAATGTTGAACAGAAACCATCCTTAAATTTATCTTATGATCATCTCTCAAATATGTGTACGTGCGATTCATAAAATGAACATACGCACATAAGCGTCTCTTTTAGATGTGAAATCTATGAACCACGAACTATCTTGAAATTCCACGCAAATGAATGATTTAAGCTCTCTGCCTTGAAAACTACTCCTAATTAATGTTATTAACATATAAAAGATCACCAGTCATCATCCATATTCTTTAACTTGGAACAGCGAGCTGCAAGAACTGCTTACATTTTCAAAAACCTGCAGTACTCAAACAAGAGAAGGTGCATATGTCTCCTCAGACCCTGACATGACGCTAAGCATTTTTCCAATTAGGCAGTTTTTACAAATATGAGCGTTGGTGTGAATTTAAGCATACACACACTCTAAGATTAAATCTGTGCATACATAAATTTTATAAATAAGGCCCCAAGATAGAGTAGAAGACATTAGAATCACTGAGACATATAGCCTAAAATATAAAAGACCATTGGATGTTCAAGGCTTGATGGTAATATGTTTTTATTGGGTGTTAACAAATGCTCAAGGTTTTGCTGGTTAGCATGGCCTAATTATGCCGAAACGACACCATCTGGTTTCAAAATGCAGTTTTCTCCAATTAAAATTTACACAGAATTATGTGTGAGAGATTGAAAATATATGGGGAAATTCGGAAATAATTATTTGTATTTGTTACTTATGGAATTGTTTCTCATTTAAGCTTCATATATGAAATATTACTATATTCTAGATCATCAATAAATTAGTCCGGTCTGGTGTACTGATGGGTCAAAGTCAGAAAACAGGTCTATCTCAGCCTCTGGCATCCGTTCTCCCTTCATTACTGTGTAATTATGCTTTTGTTATCATGTTATTACCATTCACAAACGGCTTCTGGGATAATAGCAGGGGTTTTATCTAGAGCTCTAAGTGTTTGTCACAAGTTTATCCCCTGGGACAGGATTTATGAGGGACTTGAAAGATGGAAGGTATAAAGATGAGAAGTGGATAAGCGTTGGATGCACAAAGGTGGGATGAGAGAGGAGTGTGTGATTAAGGGATTCTGCCTAAATTAAAAGCCTAGATGTATTTGACCTTTTTGAAACGTTTCAAGGCGATTCTGATGTTCCACTTTTGCAGATGAGATTGAGAGGATATAAAAGTGAGCGTTCTAATTGTAAGCAATTTAGTCAAACGGGAGGAAATTAGCATCTCATTCGAAAGAGGGACTCAAAGAGATCAGCCACACTGATACTGTTTCATAAGGAGAGCAGTGTGTACTGGAAAACACTTCATATTTGAAAGATTTGAAGGTCTGTCTGTCTGTCTGTCTACCACCTACCTACTTACCTTTTTTTAGGTAATTAATAATTTTATTCAGAAGGAATGCATTAAATTGATCAAGAGTGCCAGTGCACACATGTATAATGTTATCAAATATTTCTATTTTAAAATGTAATGTCAAACGATTAAACGCATCCAAAATAAATGTTTTTGTTTACATAATATATGTGTGTGTACTATGCATGTATTATGTATATATAAATACAAACACATGCATGTATGTATTTAAGAAAAAATATGTTATGATTATATACTAAATATATTTATATATATAATAACAAAAATAAGAATATGAATGTAAAAATAAATGTAAATGTTTTCAAAATATATACTGTATGTGTGTGTATTTATACATAATAAATATATACAGTACATACACATAAAGTAAAACAAAAAAGTTTTTATTTTGGATGCTATTAATCGCAATTAATCATTTGACAGCACTAATTGTAAATAAATGCTGTTTCATCACAGAAATCAGACAAATGTCACAGGTTCTACAAACGTTTGTGATAATATGTTTCTTGAGCAGCTTATTATTTAAGCATTTAAGCATGATTTCTGAAGGATAATGTGACACTGAAGACTGGAGTAATGATGCTGAAAATTCAGCTTTGGTAAGCATAAGAGACTTAATTATTATTTTAAATTTTTGAATAGTAGGAAATTTAAAAGCCATGTCAGAAATTATGATTTTCTGGGGGAAATTATTTACATTTCTATGTCTTCACATAAAGGCTTGGTGTATTGGTATAATTTTTGAACTTCTTGCTATTCATGGATTAAATTATTATATTTATTAACCTGTTATGTTTTAATATTGTTGTGGAGTGCTGCAGAATATGTAGCCATGCATAACCCTGGAATATGACCTGAAAAAAACCCTAGATAAATGCATAAATAGAGTCAAAATAACCCTGATAAGATTCATTAATAATCCTATTTTTTCTTTATTTTCAGCGCAGTAAACATAACATGCTTAATTTCTAGATTATGTAGCTATGATCCTTGCAAACAGGACCAGTAAATTCCAAGCACAAAAATTATCCTCTCTGCCAATGACTTTTGGGCAGATTCTACACTCTTTCCTTTTGGGAAATGAGAGCAGCCACTGAAAAAGTGCATGAAAAATATTTATTCAGGTGTGTTCGATCTCTCAGTCAAGATTTAATCTAGAAAATAGAATAGAATCTATAATAAAAAGGTCAAGCTTGTTAACATGCTTGTCAACAGTTTGCAGGTACAGTAGTTTGAGGACTTCAGCTTTTGTGTTCTGGTCCTGATAAGGGCTCTCTGAAATCTCAGGACAGAAAGAGTCCATCTGTAAACTAGGGCAGGCTAAGGAGTTACTCTGGTTTAATTAAGACCAGACTGCTCTGAGGATACCGCCAACAAAGAACCTGTCAGCTCAACTGCTATTCCCCTGTTTGATTAGCCTGCCGCTAGTTACCTGGTGAGCAGCCTCCAGGTCTGTGTAAGTGAGAGACAGCTCATGACTTGGGGAAAACCCCAGTGTATGGGAGGAATGTGTCATGGGATTAATTTGTTAGCGAAGCCTGGAAGACTTTGGAAAAGACAGGGTACAGGTCACAGTTTCAATTCACTTATTCGTGCCACACTAAAAGGGCATCGGATAATGCCAAATGTTGTAAAGTATGTTTACTTCAGTCAGAGATGCTTATCGTTTGTTGTTTCATGTAACAGTGTCCTTCTCAAAAACAGTGTTTTGCATTTCAAATGTGCAAATGTTCCGGTGAGTTTTTTTAGGGTTTATAAAACAGAAAACTACATCAATCCCTTCCTTTAGATTTTTTCCACTTGCGGAGGTGTCTGCACATTATTTGTCTTTTAGCAAGTTTACAGTGTACATAATTGTCCCACGGAATACAAAAATATCTGTCATTTTGGTCCATTTTTCTCATCTGTTTGTCCTGGGAAAGTTGAGTGAGCAGCTAATCTGTGCCAGAGGAACGTGGTGTGTGTTTTGAGAGGTTTGTTTAAAGGTGCTCACTGGCGTGTTATTTACATAAGCTAACAAGGTTATTGGGAGCTTTGGCTGGCGGAATGTCACCGTGGTTTTAAAGTATATGAGAATTTAATAAGCGTCTCTGTCAAAGCGCGTTAGAGAGAAGGAATGTGGGGCATGAATATTTATGAGGGCCTCTTCAGAGGGATTTAATCCTGAGCTACCTGCTTCAGCTTCCTTCCAAAATGACTTGAGACAATATGCTGCCTGTGTTTGTGAAATAGCCCCACTCACCCCCCACAACACCCAGAACATTTATGATTAGAGGAGAATGAAAATACTTATTTTTCATGCTGACATTCAATATGTAGTTAGGATGAAAAAAAATCTGAAAAACAACAACAACAAAAAAGTCAACAGAAACACACATGCCAACAAAATTCTATTTAGCTCATTTCACTGGTTGTTTTTTTGATTGTATTATTCTCATTATTCCACAATAGTTTGTCTGCTTTGCATGTCCATTGGGAGGAATACTGGGGATTTTTTGCTCTCACTTTTTACTCTGTTGCCGTGGACAGCAAAAACTCTTGTGATGTCTAAACTTCAGGTATTTTATGGTCACTTATAAAGAAGGAGAAATTTTATAATGAAGCTGGTTCTGTGATCTTTTGATTTTCAGGAAATAAAAGTTTTAAAAAAATCGAATTAAATAATTTCTTAAATCTGACATCATCCATGTTGTTTAATTTGGTACTCTAAAATGTGGTTATCTATGTAGTTGTTTTGGTATGCCAGAAAAATGATCAATGGCCAATGTTTGGTAAAAAAGTAAAATAAAAATAAAAGGTATATGAATACGCGGTACGCGTTCAGTGCTATCAGGCTAAAGTAAGCATTTTCCAAGATGTCCTATTGCACCATTTTTAACCCTAAATTTGCATATATGCTGTGTAAAGTATGTGATTCATGCGAGAAATAGCTTATACCAGCCACCCTGTCCCCTTGACCTTCCTTCATGAGAATCTTATGCTGCAATCTTTTCCTGGTGGGCAAACATTCATTGTCCCTTAAATGCTTTTACTGCTAATGATTCAAAACGTCAAACGACTTTGACATTGTACTCTTAGTTTCAAGTGAATCTTTGTCCCAGAAACATTCATGTAATTATCTGCTTATCTGGAGTGGCGACATGCAGTGTGCTTCAAAAAGAAAACCTCATCAAAGAAGACACTCTAGACCATTATCACTTTCATAACTGCACTAAAAGGATGGTAAATTATAACAGAGAGCTTCTTTTAGAGCCATGTTTTGTCACAGAGCAGCCAAGTTCTCTTTTTTAGTCTTTTTCTTTCAAGTGAAAGTAGATTGACAGTAGACTGACTAACAGTAGATGAATATACTTGGAGAAAAGCTGTCATATTTCTAAATTATATTTTTTAACACTAAATGCCATGTTTTAAAAGTTATCATGAGATCAAATTACAGTGAAAAAAGAACTCTGTCAAACATATTCAATAATTTAAGCTTTTAAAATGTCTCATGTGAGCACTGTTCCTAGACCAATGGCTGCAATGAGTCCTCCATCACTCCTTTTACACCAAAATGGTGCACCACCTCATTATGGACCTGCTTCATGGCCAGAGAATCTTTCAAAATCTCTCAGAATAAAAGCAAGAAGTTTTATGTATAGTATAATATTGTGTAACTTACATTTTAGACACAATATTGCCAGTTATTGTGTTTTTTCTATGCCAACAAAAATAGTTCCAAAACTAAGCAAGTAATGTGACAAGTGATAAGTAACGTGTCATCTTCAGGCAAAGGTATTTACATTTTTTAATTAATCAATGTTTTTTAATTAATCAATGTATTTACAATTTTTAATTAATCAATGTTTTTGAACAAAATGGATAAAGGGTTAGTTCACCCAATTTGCAAAATTATGTCATTAATAACTTACGCTCATGTTTTTCCAAACCAGTAAGACCTTCGTTTATTTTTGGAACACAGTTTAAGATATTTTAGATTTAGTCCGAGAGCTCTCAGTCCCTCCATTGAAGCTGTGTGAACGGTATACTGTCCATGTCCAGAAAGGTAAGAAAAACATCATCAAAGTAGTCCATGTGACATTAGAGGGTCAGTTAGAATATTTTGAAGCATTGTCTTCTCTTCCGTGTCTGTTGTTGAGAGAGAGTTCAAAACAAAGCAGTTTGTGATATCCGGTTCGCAAACGAATCATTCGATGTAACTGGATCTTTTTGAACCAGTTCTCCAAATCGAACTGAATCGTTTTAAACGGTTTGCGTCTCCAATACGCATTAACCCGTAAATGACTTAAGCTGTTAACTTTTTTAATGTGGCTGACACTTCCTCTGAGTTCAAACAAACCAATATCCCGGAGTAATTCATGCACTCAAACAGTACACTGACTGAACTGCTGTGAAGAGAGAACTGAAGGTGAACACCGAGCAGAGCCAGATAATGACTCATTGATGAGTCAAGAGCCATTTCCGTCAGAAATGTCCGATTCGAGAACCGACGAGCTGATGATACTGCGCATGTGTGATTCAGCGTGAAGCAAACTGATTCTGTTTCTTGAACTCAAGTTAACAGCTTAAGTCATTTGTGGATTATTGCTTATTGGAGACGCAAACCGTTTAAATCGATTCAGTTCAATTTGGTGAATTGTTTCAAAAAGATCTGGTTACATCGAATGATTCGTTCGTGAACCGGATATGACAAACTGCTTTGTTTTGAACTGTCTTACAACAGACACGGAAGAGAAGACAATGATAAATAAAGTCATAGTTTTTGCTATTTTTGGACCAAAATGTATTTTCGATGCTTCAAAATATTCTAACTGACCCTCTGATGTCACATGGACTACTTTGATGATGTTTTTCTTACCTTTCTGGACATGGACAGTAGACCGTACACACAGTTTCAATGGAGGGACTAAGAGCTCTCGGACTAAATCTAAAATATCTTAAACTGTGTTCCAAAGATAAATGGAGGTCTTACGGGTTTGGAAAAACATGCGGGTGAGTTATTAATGACATATTTATTTTTTATTTTTGGGTGAACTATCCCTTTAAATTAATAATTTGATGAATGAATAATTCAATAATACACTCATAAAGCCAGTCACTTGTTCCATCGTTGTCATCTTACATGACAATGATGCATTAAAAAAATGTTAAACTTTTTCCTTTGCATTTTTCATGTACAAACAACAACTTTGACTAAACAGTTCACATTGATCCATGAAAATGACTTAAAGTCATTTATTTATGCATGCCAGTCCAGAAGTTGGCGATGTTACTTTATAAGGGAGACACTTCTGGAACATGTAATATGCATGCACATTATATCACTGTTTTCACAAATTTCCAAAATTTGGTATAATTTTCAAAGACTTTCACTTTGAAACCCATTTTCAAAGTTTGTTTTCATGCCCCTAAAATGCACTTGTCATGTAAATGAATCGCCAAAATGTTTTCTGTTTTTAGTTGAAAACAGTGTTGTGTAAGTAAACAAACTCAAAATGAATGTTTTTGAAAAAATCTGTTGACTCATCCACAAATATGATCATTTGTGTAACGATGTAAATGGCAAAAAGAGCTACTGAAAAATAACCAAACACTACCACACATATTCACAGCCTGTCTGGAAACGTGCAAACAGACACACAAGAGGAGTGATACAAACTGTTGGGCTTTGTGTAATATTAGAACTCTTGTTTTATTAATTGATAATATTAATAATAATAATAATAATAATAATAAAATAATAATAACAAATATTTTAAATGATGGAGAAAAAAAGTAGGAGTTTTGAGTCGAATGCTTTATGTGGAAAGGACACTATAAGTGGTAAGCAGTTTTGGGTTTGAGACCAGCAGGTTTTTTTGGGGCCTGTGTGAAGCCAATTTGTCTGACCCAGAACCGCCATTTCTGTGGAGAAAATATGCGGAACGCTTCTAGATTGGCTACTGGCACCCTGTCAGTGGACAAGAGCTATGATACACACACTCCAGCAGGAAAGAACAAAAGAAATGTTGAGGTAAATATCATGAAAAAACATAAATATGCAAGTGAGAAAGTAGTATGGCATTTTTCCACGTGTACTTTGCTGTAGAAGTACCATTAGGCAGGATAAGAGCATTCATATCACTCTCTCACTCTTGCTATCTTTCATTCTGCCCCCTCTCATTTTCTTCCTGTTATCACAGACTTTGATCAGCCAGAGGTATCAGCACACCCTGACCCCACTTCTGGCCTGTGCTTGCATCAAGAGAGCGAAGTGGAAGGCAGGAGTCAGCAGAAAAAAGGTACCTGGAGTATAAATGCTAAACGAGCACGATGGAGGGATGATGCTCGACTTCCCTCTGTGAGCACCTTGATTCTCACCCCTGCTCTTCAGCCCGATAATGTTAAAACAAGTTAAAGTCCGCAAAAAAGTGTCATGTCATTCTGCTCTTCCTCATCTCATCAAAATCATGAGTGGAACAAAACAAATGTGGAAAGTAAAGCGATGCCTCCAACAGCTGATTGGATAAGCCTCGGAGCTTCAGCGCTCCACCACACACGATCCCGGAGAGGCTTGGGAGAGAACTCCATCTGTGCGGTTACTTGTGACTGAAATACCAATCCTATATGAAGGTTATAGAGAAGGAATGCTGGGTGCATTGATTGGGATTCTCTGAGAGAGACGGAGAAGAAGGTAAAATGGTTTTAAAGAAGGAGAATGTAAGAGAACGGTCTGTGGGAAAAGACCATCACAGAGAGGGTGAGACATGCAGGGCTGAAGGAGAGAGGTGAAAACTGTTTTTCCCCCACAGCTTTGTTTTCTTACAGTGTGGCCAATCAATTTCCATCCCAGAATGCTCTGTGTGAAAGATTTTATATTGTTTATTTTGTGGCTTCACGCCATCAGCACATGCAGACTGACTGTGATGTCTGTTATACACTGTGTCTGTGGATTGTTATCCCTTGGTATTGAATGTGTAATCTCATGTTTTTCAATTATCTAGTTGACTTGCACCGCATTACTGAGGATGTACAATCAATACTACAGTACTGTGTGAACTTCAGCCTGTGATATCACACTGAGAAGAAAAGAGAAAGAGTGTTATTTGAAAGTGCAGATTCTGTGTTGTTCTATTGATTCTATATTGTATCCTATATAAGTTCTATATTAACCTAGGTGACATATCCTGTGTTCCTGTGGCTCAGTGGTAGAGCATTGCGTTAGCAGCGCAAAAGGTTGGGGTAAAAAAACTAATGTATAGCCTACATTAGAAGTCGCTTCAAATAAAAGCATCTGCTAAATATGTACAGTAAATGTAAAAATGTAAATCCTGATAATTAGTCTTAGCTTTTAGTTTGAATACTATAAATAAATGTTCTGAACTGGAATTCATTTATAGACATTAATTTCTTTCCATCTATGAAGAACCATAGTATCCTGTCTTTCCTTAGTTAAAGGAGAGTAGGTGGGTTATGTGTGTTTTTGACCCATTAATAGAGTTATAAGAACTAAACTAAATCTGCCACTTCCTGCTCCAGTATCGGAAGTCAATTTAAATATAAATGAAGGAAGTATTTATTCATTTATGTATTTATTTTATTTATTTGTGTTCTTACTCATTATTATATTATCGATTAACATCTGAAAAAGTACATTTTAAAAACCTGTAAGGGACTAGTCATACCAGATCTGACATTTAAAAAGTATGTTTATTATATTATATTATATTATATTATATTATATTATATTATATTATATTATATTATATTATATTATATTATATTATATTATATTATATTATATTATATTATATTATAATTTCTATGCTTTTTATAAATCTGAACTTTTGCAGGGATTTTAGCGTACATACTTTCTAACTTCAAATCTGTGCAAATACATGTTTTATAAATGAGGCTCCTGGTAGCTCTAGCCTGTATTAGGCCACACATTAGTTAATATAAATTGAGTTCAATAAGTTTACTTAGTTTTAGAAGAGATCAGTTCGACTCTACTAACTAAAAAAGCCTTTTATTACATAGAAATATCCCTAGGTCTATGTACTCCCTGTGCATAATTTTCACTTATGGGTCCTCAGGGAGTATGTTAACATGGACAACACAGACAGCAAGGGGCTCATAAATTTGTAAAGAAGGGTGAAAGTAGGGCTTGTTGGAAGCTGGATCTTTATGTCAGACATAAATCGTGAGCCGGGCCTGTGGTGGGAGAGCTGGGGAACCTTGGGCTGATTGATGGTGCAGGAGGTGATAGCAGAGAGAAAGGAAGCTGTCCTCTGAGCCGCTGGTAGCTGCCATCTTTCAACCATCTGACATTCAGTTCTCCTACAGGGAGAGCAAGACTGCGGAGAGCTACTAAGTCTCCATCATCTTCTTCTTCACTTCAACCTTTTCATCTAACCCTCTGTATTTTGCCTGCTCCACCTGAATTCACTGTAAATGTTTCAGCCAGCTCAATCACTTCCGTTTTCCATCTTTTCGTATAATTCAGTTTTTATTTATAAAATTATACTCGAACACGAACCTCCTTAAGTGAACAATTTGTAATTCTCTACATATGGAAACAACTCTGGAAATCACTTAAATTGTGCTCGGTTTGAGAGACTTGGCTTACTATTGACTGAGTTTGGCATCATGGTGTTGCTAAGCTAATGACACAATACTGTAATAAGCAAAAATATATAGCACACACAAATATTGAGTTATACAATTTTAATGGGGTTTTTACAATTCACACATTTCTTCCAAATATTGAATACATAAAATGTAAAAAGTTGCGACATTTATGCCAAATGATATTACATTGTTGCTTGCACTTTTTGCATCACATTCAATGTGAAATGCCTCTTTAGTGGCATCTCATTTTAGTAATAAAATGTCTGTCAAGTGTTGCCAAATTTTTTAATGCTATACTGCATTTGAAAATAATCTAGCATCTACATTAAACCCTACACTAAACCTAACCGATAGTGTTAATAAAAACAAACTTACTGAAGCAACCATGCCATTTTAGCTTGCTTCTTTGAGTCATTAAGTTATTTTATCAAGTGCAATGCTTTACAGGGTGAGCTACTGAGCAAACTTACTATGTTATAAATGCCATACATATGGAGCTGGTTATGTGATGCAAACGCCAATATATATTTGGGTTCATATAATGTTTTCTTTGGAGTGTACCAAGCTCTTGGTCCATTAAGAAGTTGCAAAGACTAAATTCTCAAATCCAAAGAGATCTCAAATCCAAAGATAATCTTTATGAAAGTTAAGACTTGTCCATGCCTTCCTAAAATGCCTTATTTAAACACGCCCCCACATGTCTATGTCACTGTGTGGGAAGATTTGCAATTATTTTACAATAATGTGCAATATGTGGAAAATAAAACCGCATAAACACATTTAATTACACCAAATACACAAAATAATGCTCTTTTTAGCAACATCATATGACCCATTTAAACCAAATACAAAAATGAGTGCTCTTTCATAATTTTGTAAAAATGTAGCTAGAGACACATTTTTTTTCCAGTGAATGCTGATTTAAAAAAAATCAAATAATGTCAAGTAATTAAATCATTAATTAAACTGAAACAAATTTCCTTTTGAATAAAATCACATTTGATCACTCTGAACTTTCATAATAGGTTATGTGATTACTATGAATATTAAATTAAATTAACTTGCTAGATAGATTGATTAACTCCCCAGATTTAAAACACTTAACACCAAACTTTATCTATACTGTTAATATACCTACACTATAGAGACTTAATCAATACTGTTAATATACCTATATAAATGCATATATGCAAGGTACTTTTCACTCACTTTGTCCACAACCTTTTTTTTTTTTCATTATGCAATGCGATATGAGATTTATATTCTGACTGAAGCACACATGCAAATTAGTTATCTTTATAGGAGTCAGAATATTTGTTACCTTCCTTTTGGAATAACTGGGCAGGAGCTCTTCTATGGTGTTTTAAATGCTGTCCCCACCAGGCAGCTCACAGGCTTTAGGAACTGATCATTTGTCTCTTTTAAATCATCTTCCCTGTTCTTTCTCTTTCTTTAAAGTCCCACCTTGTCTGTCTCATCTATCTTGAGGTTTCATCACCTCACCTCTGCTGTGAGCTCAAGTGCTGCAGTATTCACCTCTCTGACTGAGCCTCTTGCATCCAGAATTTGCCACTAATCCCTCAATCCCCAACATACTGCAGTGTACAACACTCGCTTTGATTTCCATCAGGACATGAAAAGAACTGAAAATATGGGTTTGCTGCACTATTATGAGTGATGGAGACAAGGAGGTCTTCTTCTATAGTTTTGTAAGTGCTGACAGATTAATAAACCCCTGTAGAAGTAAGACACTCAATCATTTGATGGTACAGCTCGTTAACAGGGAATACTTTTTTGGGGGGTTGGGGATATTTGAGGAAATTAAGAAGAAAGGAACAGATTTCTAAATAGAGTGGGGGATAAGAGAGAAGATTAGTAGAGAAGAGAGAAGAGATTATTAATATTTAATTGTTATTGCAATTTGGTATTTAAGCACTATTTTGTCTGAGTTCTATGGTGTCAGATTTAAAACACACACCCTCAAAAACCAAACTTCACTCTGATCTGCAGGCTTACTGTCTGTACAAATAGTGCAGAGTAGTTTTAGTGTCTAGTAATTTCTTGCTGAAAAGCCATTTTATTTAATTACATTTTTTTCTAATACATTATTTTCCATGTTTATATTTAATTTATGTAATATTAAATGTATTATTATATATTTTTTTATTTACTATTATTTTTATATTATTAAAATCTTAACATTTTATTCCTGTGAGTGATAGCAATGTTGTATGGAAAACAATCATTAAATAATATTAAAAAAAGAATGAGCTAGTGAGAGAGCAAAAGACAGAGAGAGAATCACAATGAAATAGAAAACACTAGCCCTACGTCATCCAAAATGGGGTAGTAAAAATGGGTCATAAATCTCTGAAATAGGTAAGGAAAATGAGAGAGTGAGAGGTTAGGGAGTGCTATGGAGTGTGGCTTTGTATTCTCCCTGACTGTTCTTTGTTGTTTGGCCTGGTTAATCTCTGCAGTGCTTGCTGGTCATGTGGCAGGTGGATAAAACATCAGCTGATCTGTCAGATCAGAGGTGGAAAGGGCATTGATTCATTTGTCCTTACACAGTCCAAAGCTCCCGCTCCAGTCATTCAGCCACCTCATATCATAGACGTGAAGATGTCAGCGAGCCGTGTGAGTCAAGAGGTCAAGGCTGAATTTGGGAGAGAGTGTTAGATGAGCAGTCCAAGATAAAGAATGGAGTGTGTGTGAGATGCAGTGAGGCAGAGTGAGCAATGAGGGATGACAGCAAGTGTTGTGACTGCTTATGACAAGAGGTTCATGCGCCGCTGTTTAGCATCATCACTTGCACACAGGCACGCCACCAGCCGACCTTCAGTGTACACATACTGACAGTAATTTGAGTCAATGGGTTTTTCGATTACAAAGCCTATCTGAATGGGAGCTGCCCATGGGAGCGGGCCCTCTGCCAAGAAACCTGCAGCCTGCATGCTACACTTCCACATTCCCATGCAGTCCACACATCCCTCATGCATCCTACATTGCATATACAGCTCTCCCCAACTACACACTCACACTTCAGAAACCCTGTATGTGTCCCCAAACACCCTACACAAGACCCCAAACAACATACATTTAACACAACTCCAAACACCCTACATATGATCCCAGAAAGCATATGCTCAACATGACCCTGTCCACCCTACACATGGCCCCAGAAATCATACACTCAGCATGACTCCAAACACCCTACACATGACAGCAGAAATCATACACTCAGTATGACTCCAAACACCCTACACATGGCCCCAGAAACCATACACTCAGCATGACTCCAAACACCCTACACATGACAGCAGAAATCTTACACTCAATATGACTCCAAACACCCTACACATGACCCCAGAAACCATACACTCAGCATGACTCCAAACACCCTACACATGACAGCAGAAATCATACACTCAATATGACTCCAAACACCCTACACATGACCCCAGAAACCATACACTCAATATGACTCCAAACACCCTACATGACTCCAAACACCCTACACATGACACCAGAAATCACACACCCCACATGACCTCGACTACTCTACGCATGACCCCTGAAACCACCCTTCATATGACCCCAAACACCATACACCCTATACATGATTTCAAAACACCATACACTCAAAATGACATTGACCACCCTACAAATGATCCCTAACACCATACACTTAGAGTGACTCCAATCACCTTTCACATGACCCCAAATACCTTACATATGACCCCAAACACCATGCACTCAATGTGACCTTAAACACCCCTGCCTGACACATTACCACAAACACACTACATATTACCCCAAGCACCATAAACATGACCCCTGAAACCAAACACTCAACATGACCTCAACCACCCTACACATTACACCAAACACCATACATTCAATGTAACTCCAGAAAACCAACGCACTACACATGACCCCAGACAACCAATGCATGATTCCAGACACCATACACTTGACATGACTCCAAACACCCTTCATATGACCCCAGAAACCATAGACTCAACATGACCTCGACCATGCTACACATGGCCCCAGACACCATGCACTAAACACATCACTGCATCCCTGACACTCCAAACTTGACCTCAAACACCCTATACATGATCCTAGACATCCTATACATGATCCCTGACACCATATACTCAATGTTACCCCAAATACATTACATATGACCCCACAAAATCTACACATAACCATATAGACACTAAACATGACCTCAGGAACCCTATGATGATCATTACCCCAGACACCCTATACGTGATCCCAGACACAATACACTCAACATGACCTTGGCCCCCCAAACACTTTATAAATTAGACACACCCTTACTATAGCCCTACACAAATGATCCAAAACAATGCAAACTCACACACAGTACACAATACCAATGCCAGGGTTAGCCAAAACTCAGCCTGTCTACTAATCTGTCTGTTTTTGCCCATTAATCCCAAAGCTTTACAGTGTGGAATGATGCAGTTTTATAAAAAACTAAATGTCAAACACTGATGGGAAACACATTACTTTTTCAAAATGTCTGTTCAGGGTAAACTGGATAAAACTTGAAACTACACTTAAGTGCAAGTGGTGTGCAAGAGTGAGACAAGCCTGTTATTTACACAGATTGATTGTATGAATGTAAGTTTTGAAACTTAGAAACCTGATTAGCAAGTATCATGGCCTGGCACCCCTGTCCAAATGTCAAGTTACGCCCATGCTACCCACACACATTTCAAAACAAATTACATGATGAAAACCTTCTACATTCTCCAAACGCCCAACACACTTCTCACAGTCCATATGTTGCTCACACTCTGAGCTGACCAGAAAAGGTCACACTTTGATGATGAGCACTGCCATCTGTACAAAATCATTTACTTATCCAACAACTTACTGGGCTTCTGCAGGCTGTAATGAGTTGCTTATACTCTCAAGTAAGAAGCTTTTATATGAAACAAGACATCAAAAGCACTATGAATCACTTGAATCAGGGAACCCTTTTCCCCAGCAAAAACTTGGCACAACCATTTCTTTCTGACTTTGGAGTAAAGTGGCCCTCTCAAAAAAAGTGGCTTTTTATCTTTTGATTTGTATTAAAACCTCCTTACCACTGGAACCTTTATCGGGCCTTGAAAACAAATAGCTGATTACTGGGAAGAATTTATTATCTAGATTGTCTTTGACACTAGGCTATGTGCTGATATCACAGCTCTGTAGAACAGATGATGTGCTGCCTGCTGTATAGCTACTTATAAGATAATATCTAAAGTCCCCACACATTCACGCTTTCCCCCTCAAACTATATAAATATATATGAGCCAAATCTAGGCCAGGACTGAATCTGAATTTTAATAGGTTGCATTTTTTTGTTTTTTTGTTTAGGCATGCATTTTTTTTGGCAGTCAGAAATACCACACCCCGAATATCAATCTCATTCTGTTATTGTGATCCGTGAAGGCAGGTAGTGCTCCTCATTTCCACCGAGACGGACTCAAATTCCCAAATCACAAGGGCAGACAGATGTCAACACACTGTGATTTTTCTATGAATTATTCTGCTGATGTTAAGCAATACCTGAAGTCTTTTTCCATAAAGCTTATATCACCATAAAAGCATGTTGCTATCACCATGGTACAAGCCTTTCAGCCTACTGCCAGACCTAAAAATGCATTCGGTGCCAACATTACCCGGTGAATTACAGGTGCCTCCGATAGATCAGCTCATGGCACAGGTTGGCATCAGTCCATGCAAATATACTCAGAAGAAAAAAGACCCACAGGTTAAATCTGCTAGTGATCAGACTAAATGGGGCTCCATTTATGTATAATCAAGCTGCCCTCAAGCACATGTGATTTAGGCAGGAATCGATCAAGATATTTCCTGTTTTCTCCCTCTCATAGAATGGCATGAATGAAGTCGTGACATGGGGAATGTTGTCGTGATGAGTTTCATGACTGCTGGACTAATGCCTTTCTGCATGAACTCAGAAAATGATAAATATTAATGCATATAATATAGCTCTGGTTTAATGGGCTTTGCCCTCCATCGTCTCAGTAAGCTTTGGATAATGTATTCTTATTTGCAGTCTAACAGCTGATTTCTTACAGCCGCCATTTCAGAGTTAGCAAACAGGGTTTAAAATCAAATCATAAAAAGTCAATTATAAGTGATGAAATGCATGCCACAATCAGACTACAGGTAAAACTGCCAATGGGAAAGAAATGAAAATATGTAAAGTTATAAGCTACAGTCATGGGGAACACTAACACACTCCTTTTTTTTGTCACAAGTTGTCATACTGTATATATTTGTTTCTGTTGTATTTATGCTTTCATTTTTATTAAGCTAAAAGTATTTGGATACCTGCACCATACTTGAAGGGATAGTTTACCCACATATAAAATTTCATGTCTTTAACGCCACCCTCATGTTGTCTTAAACTTGTTTGACATTTACTTCTGTGGAACAGAAAAGGAGATATAAAAAAATATAGGACTGGCAGTCTCAGATCTGACAATGCACTTCTTTTCCATTGTTTTTTTTATGTTAAAATCTTTAGTAGGGTCTCACGCATTACATGGTGGTCTAAAAACATTGCACTAAGTTAAAAGCAGTATATATTCCATGTGCTCTATGAAAACTGTTTGGTTCGATTAAAATGAACGTAAGTGCGATTATTTTGTTAGTATGGTTCATTTAAATAATTGCAAACACTGCTTTCAAACCTTGGTGCACACCAAACAAGGACACTGGGATGACCTGAAAATGAACTCGGTGCAGTTAGAATAAAATATGAACACAATGTGGACCAAAGACATCTAAACAAACTAGAAACAGGGCATTATGTCACAAGATGCAACCATAAAAAGGACAGAATATTTAAGCTAACCACAGGAGCTATGTTGCCCATTACAGTTCTTTGAGGTTGTGACTGTATTTTTATGCCTTTTGGATTTTATCTTTAAGTTCAGTGTTAAAAATGACAGTGTGAACGCTAAGTGAACCATAAATATATGTGTAATTTCCTTTTATGTTACAGACCAAAAGAACCAAGAGAACAAGTGAAAACACACTGACTGCCAGCCATTAACATTAAACCAAAATTCTGAATATCACACCAAAGCATTTATTTAAGACAGAACAAACACAATCAAGATAAATATTCAGTTTAGTAGACATTAATTGGTAAAACAACAAATATGGTGTTAGAAATAATAAAGTTCAAAATGTATTTGGAAGAGAATTAACATCATACATCCACTAAAAAACACCTTGACAATTATGTTTGAAATTATAAAATGGTAAGTTGGTTTGATGGATTTTTTGAGACCATAAACAACAATTAAAACCAGATTGTATGTCCGGTACAATTAAAACTCAATTAAAACAGTTTAACAGGGTCAGCAGGGTCAGATTCTGGGGTTATTTCCCAACTTTAGCATTCGCAAAGTAAACCAGACACTAGGGAGGAGTTAACATCAGCCTGAGGCATATTACGAGACTTACTGAACTTTCTAGAAATGCCTAATGAGGGTGAGAATGGAGCCTGTAAAACATCAAATAGGATAACAGCTCTTCAGCTGGCCACAGTTGACATTTCTCCAATAATAATCATTCGTGCTTTTAATAAACAATAAACTCCAGGGAGGTGTGCAATGGCTGACCCCTCATTTATTCTTTAATTATGCGTAAGGGTGAGGAGAATCTTAAAACATGCTCTAGTCAATAACTGTTGAAGCTATTCAAATTATCATCGAGTTGATGTGTTTTTGCAGATTGGTCGGCTGTCCCCTACAGTACCGCTGGAGGCCTGAAGTGGCACAGAATGTGTTTACTCTGATCTCTGCCAAAAAAAAAAGCACACACAGAAAACAGTGCAACATCATTATGAGATTGTCCTTTTGCTGCAAAATTGAAAAGCATCTCAGATCTGCTCTCGTCCTTAAATCCTCACACATATGCAGACATGCCAGCTATCAAAGTCGCCCACCACATACACCATGATCAACCACCTGAGCCCCAAAACGATCAAGCTCTCTTCTAGCTAGAAGCATGCACGCACACATCGTGTCTCCATTCACACCTCGCACACCGAGCCGCAAAGCAGTGTTCCACAGACTGCACGTCCTGTTTTGAAAGGGAAATAAGAGGCATTAGTCAAATAAAGCACCCACACAGTCAGTGAACCGTTTAAAGAGTGCTGTTAGCATTCTAACCATCAGCAAACAGCCAACGCCCGCCATTACACCATAAGTAGCATGAGCAATGAAACATGGACCTGAAGGCCAATGATAATGCATTTCAATGGTATACAGAGCTGGACAAAACTGCCTAAAGCCACAGTTTAAAGTTAGTGAGGAAATTACCCCTAACCATCTCCATGTTTGATTTGTGTCCTAGGGTATGTTCAAGTAATTGTTAAAGAGCAGCAATAGGTGTTGTTAGGGTTGTTCAGTGATTTTGTAAAATGAGGGACACTGGCATCCTGAAATACTGACAAGTGAATCATGCTGTTGCACTGACCAAGCCATGCTGTCAGCCCGAGGCATTGACCCATCACAGATGGAAATGTACATGAGGATTTGACAGGTGATTTCTCTTCCTGGCATTCTGACAAATAGAAAGGAGGAGATGATCATCTCAAGTTTTACACACTTTGTATATGACTCTTCACTAAACAGTAAACTGGATACCATTGACATTCATTGCGTACAGAAAAAAAAACAAGACTTGGTTTTAGAGAAAAACACAGAAGCCTGGAGTTAGGAAGTACTATTTCAGTCTTTCTACTTTTAAATTTCACATTTCATTCAATGTGTTACTTGTGATTTCTTTGTAATTATTTGAGTGAAGCGATATCAATGAAAACTAAGTAAAGACTTTTATGTAAAAGAAAATGTAAGATTATTGGTGCATAAACTTATTAATAATCTCGAGCACTTTGCATTTCTTGATGACACAACCAGCATATCTGTGTTTGTATGCATGTACATAATCAGAGGTATTACGTGGTTCTCATCACCATGCTGATGGAGATGTTTAAATTACCTGTCTGTCCATTACAGCAGACAGATAAATTAAACTGAAGTAGGCCCTAATCTCTATCTCTCAGATACTCACACATGCACACACATTCCCATCTCTCATTTTGACACAGAATCTGGCAGTGAGTCCCCAAAGGCTGTGTCACTTTAATTACATCCCTACCAATTAGAGAGATGCTAAAAAAAACTGTTTGATTAAGTTCTATATGTATTCTTTGAACCATGTTGTACATCTTTCTATTAACCCTTCTCACTGATGAATACACTCTCTCACTCAACTTTCTTTCAATTAGAAAACTTCTTCAGCAGAATGATTTACGTGATTATATGAATATAACGTATGATATTATTAACACCACAACAGAATTTCAGTTCAGAAGTATATGATGTATATGAGTCAGCTGTAAAAATATGATTCTTAAAAAAAAATTGTAAGTTCCAATATGAATTATACTCATTAATCATTGCTATTGCATTATTTATGTATTATCCAATTATTATACAGTTTTTATACAATTAGCTTTTTAGTTATTGTGCTACTATTCTTCTCTCTTCTTCTGATAAACTTCTGTTTTGTTGATATTTCTTGCAAAATTACCCAAATCTCAGCAGAGAATAATGGGTTGCGATTTTTTATGTATTTATATTTTTTATATAAATTATTATTGAAAACCTTCCCTTCCACTTTGACAAAAAAAATAAAAAAATAAATTGGACATCACAAATGGCATGTTGGTACCATGGGGTGCCAAATGCTTTTGTTCTCACATGCCTTGTGATCAAGTGTCAGATGTTAACGGCACTATATTAGATTTGAGAGTTTACATTTCAGCCTGATCCGCACACAAAGCTATTGTAGGACTTCAAAAGACTTGGAATGTAGTGCATGATTTATAATGACCTTTTTTGGATGATTTCATGGTGCTTATTTGTTATTTTGGAGCCTGATAGCACTGTCCCCTTTAATATGAAAAATAGCAGCCAGGATATTCATTAAAAATGTACCTTTTATGTTCTACAGAAGAAAGCAAGTCATACTGGTTTGGAATGATATGACAGTGTATACATGGTGACAGAATTGTCATTTTTGGTTGAACTGCTATTTTAAGTGTTGGTGTGAAATTGTGTGTGTGTTTGTGCTACTGCAGTTCTTACAGAGGCAATGCAGAGGCCAAGGCCACAGAGTGCACAAACACACCAGACACTTTCACACACTCTTGAAGGAGGCGAGATTTTCACTCAGTGTCCACTGTATTGCTTGCGGCAAGACAATACCTTTTTATGTGTTGAGTTTCTCACTCTCGCTCACACGGATGCGATAGGAGGAGCAGACAGGCAGAACGGTCAAGTCATCTTCTATAGGCTGTGTGGAGTGGGTGGGCGGTGGAGGCCACAGCCCTCGGTATGATTATAATTAGTATGAGTCGCGGAAGCATATAGCCATGAAGGACACAGTATCCACACATCCGTCTCCACTCCTTTTCCACCTTTTCCATTAGACTCCATAGATAGCAAAGACATAAAGTGTCTCAGAAAGATTGCTATCTACGTGACACCTTATTGCTGTTTGTCTTCATCAAAACTCTGATTGGCTGCCGTGTAAGATGTCTTGCTTTGGGACCATATATTAGGGGAGACCAGGGGCGATTGTAACACTACATTTCCTAAATCAAAAATACAAGGCACTAACTCCAATGCTGGTGCTCAGTTGCATTTTCCCTCTGCCCGAGAAAAAGGAGTGTGATGACACAGAAAAGTTTCTGGGTTGAAAAAATCCAATATTTTCCTTTCCATTGTATGCCTCTGAACTCAAATTAATATAATAATTTCTCTCTGGTTGTAAGTTAACATGAATAATACAGTATATGCTAACAACAACATTTTATCGTGGCTGTGAGGTTGAGGGCAACATCAAATATAAAATAAAAAATATTATGATTGAATTGAAAATGTGATCTTTACAGTTCTGTAATCGCTTTGGTGCTGTTTTCACAAGAATGTGTGGGAACCAATCATTGTAACCCAGCTAGTCGCTCATTCAAAACCTGCGATTGTGATTTCATTATGGTTGTAAATGTTCCCTTTCACACAACCATTGTTTCAAAACATAATGAGAACATTTGATTAAATCAGCAAAACACAGCAGAATGATTTTTCTGTTTAGTCATTTTAAACGCCAATTAATTAAACAGCAAGCAATGCAAGAGACACTTTTCAAATCACCCTTACAAGAGCTGAATGGTAAATGTTACATTCCTGTATTTTAAGATACATCAGATTAGGAAATGCATTTAAAAAATCAAAACAAGCTGACATGATGTCTATAGTAGCTGTAATATTGTGTTACGTTATCAAAAATGTGTTATCACTGAAGACATGACAGATGTGTCACTTCTGACAGGAGAGAAAAGTGTACAGTTAATATTGTAAATCATACAGAAAGCAAAGAAACAGTTGTAATGGCATTTCCTTTTAGTACCTGTTTTCTTGTCAAAATGTTCCTATAGATTGCCTGAACTGATACAGTGCTTGACCTTTTCACACTGGGTGAGTTACTGTAATTTAGTGAGACATCTGTTTATCACAGAACATGCTGTAAACTAGTTCATTTGAAACAACAGTTCCTGCCCTCTGATGCTCACCTCTGTGACCATGTCAGCCTCTTGACCTCTCTGATGGGCCTCTTGTGGTCATTTAATTGGTTCCCCTCACTCCAGTTTATTCT
Organism: Carassius auratus; assembly: GCF_003368295.1. Classification (NCBI taxonomy): domain Eukaryota; kingdom Metazoa; phylum Chordata; class Actinopteri; order Cypriniformes; family Cyprinidae; genus Carassius; species Carassius auratus. Next base: position 11,023,249 of record NC_039280.1, read on the forward strand.
GCTCTGTGTTGCAAACATTCTCTCAGACACTTCAAAAGGATTTGGTAAACAACTGTGGTGTCCCTATGAGATAAACTGGCAATAGTGTAAAGAGAATTCATTACAGTCCATCTGAATGTTATTCAGTGTATTTACATCAAACCAGAATAATAAAAAACAACAACAACAACAAATCTCTTGAAAAGATATGTATGTAAATAAAATACATTGGTATATTACATGCTTAGATGATTAACCATCTCAATCATTTGAAAACAAAATGGTGTATTTAAAAAAAGTGAGAACTGTTGTAAATGAACATTTCTGCTGTTACAGTAGCTACTTAATAAAAAGCATTTACCCATAAGGAAAGGTGTGTATATATATATATATATATATATATATATATATATATATATATATATATATATATATATATATATTTATATACACGTATTAGTTATAGTTATTGATCTGTTGATTGATTAGCAACAAGACTTTTAAAAATGTAACTCATTTAAAATAATGCCAAATTATACTGTAGTAAATTAATTTCATATAAGGTTACAGTAAGTAAAATGTTTAAATGTAAAAAACTATATATGTAGTGAGGGAAAAATGTATTTGCATTTTAGTGAGTGAAATAACAATTTGACCCCTTTGCAGAATTTGTCTTAGTACTTGGTGGCAAAACCCTTGTTGGTAATCACAGTGGTGAGACGTTTCTTGTAGTTGGCCACCAGGTCTGCACACTTCTCAGGAGGGATTTTGTCCCACTCCTCTTCGCAGATCCTCTCCAAGTCATTACAATTTCGACCTGTACATGTCCTGTCCATCGTCTTTTTAACACGATGCAGTTGTCCTGTCCCCTTAGCAGAAAAACACCCCCAAAGCATAATATTTCCACCTCCATGTTTGATGGTGGGGATGGTGTCCTTGGGGTCATAGGCAGCATTATCTATTATTATATTATTTTACATTTTAGTCATATTTGTAATATTGCTGTATTTTTTCCTCATAGTAATGTAATGTAATGCCTTGGTGAACATTTTAATTTAAAGTAAATAAATAAAATAAGAAATCTTACTTTCCCTAAACTTTTAATGATTCTATTTCCATCAAATGCTGAAAATGCCTGATAATCATAATTTCACACAACAGGTCCTAAAGGAGAACATGCTGATTCCTAAAAGAAACCATATTGTTCTTGCACCATGTTGCGCCATCTCTACCGTGGTAAGATTACGGCCTCGGTTTTACCTACGCATTTACCCGTAGGCAGGGCCCTGTCATTCTCCTGTCTGTGTGTTTCATCAGTACCTCATGGTGAGTACCAGTGTAAGCAGTTTTTCCTAAAGTCTGATGAGTGGACTGGATGTTTTGTGCTGTAGGGGGCTTTCAAAGATCTCCCATAAGTCTGTTAAGCCTTCTGTTTTCTGTAAGCACTTCTAAAGGTAAGCTAACGTTCTTAAGAGCAAATCTCAGAGTGCTGTTTAGATGTTATGCTTTGCCAAGAACATGATGCTTTATTGTCTCATCTTGTCTTCATAGTTCACCATTACATGCATCTCTCACTCCTTCTGTTTATGCCCTTTATGGTCCATGGAAGACTCACTCATCTTTTTTTTTTTCTTGCATTTGCTGTCTATGCATCATGTCACATTTGATATCCTGTGCCAGACGCTGGAGGCTGGCATTACTGCCGCAGGAACTTCACTAACACATTTATCTAACCGCTGCAGTGCCGAGGGGCAGCAGATGCAACAGAAGCATGGCATAAGTCCACGGCTGGTTTGAGGTTTTGACTGCACTGAGCGAAATGAACAGTCTGTGATGTAGCCACAGGACTGTCTCATTTTTCTCCATCGTTTTTCTGCACTTACTTATTCTCTAACCCAAGTGCTGCCATGGGACAAAATAATTTCCCCCTAAAAGAGCAGAAGTAGCAATTCTCCATGCGATTCTCCCTACTGAAACCAAAAGTGATGTCTTTCTCACACGAGTTTAGATGCTACTATCTTAACTATTTTTCAGTAATGTCATATTGTTTGTGCTGATAGAATAATCACACATGCCCTCCTAAATGCCTTTTCTCACATATATTGTAGTATAGGGTTGAAATTCTAGTTCGTTCTAGTAAATGAATTAATTCAGACAGTGTCAAGCAAGCACAAATGCCAAAAATGATTCACTTATTCAAGTCCCAGTGCTGTGGGAATGAAATTCCTATCATACATGACGACTATCCCCCTGAGGTGACTATAGAAATCTTTGCACAAATATAAATGATTTAGGTTGAGGTAGAGAATCATTTCACTCCTGGGTTATAATTTGATAAGGTATATGGATATTAAATTACAGAACTGAATCATCTGAATCAGCAGATCCTCTGATTTAATTTTACTTATATTTTCTTCAAAACTTTCACATAAAGGTAAAAAAAGAGAGAAAGTCTGAATTCATATTCTCATATTCACTTCACTGAACCCAAAGAAGAGGATAGTGTTATGTCTTTTAACGTATATGCTAAATCATTTTTCAGCCATAACTGTCAAAACCTGATCAAAAATTTTATCTTATAGGGTACAACAGCTAATTTAGTAATTTATATATACCTTTATATATAACTTTAAGAAATGATTCTTTTAAAGGCACTTTTTTTCATTTGGTTTTCTTATCTGATAAACACATTTTAAAACTACATTTGTTTACATCTAAATTCCCAATACATTTATTTTCTTAAAGTCAGCATGAAATGGAAACCTTATGTTTTCTAAATGCAACCTTTTGGACTTAATATGAACATTTTATAAATGCACATGCTTTTATGGTTACAAAAATTTAGTTTGTAATTTTTATTCAAAATGTCATAACTGGATCCTCTAATGAAATGACACTGCTAGAGGATGTACCGGTAAGTCTAAGTAAGTGGTTAGCCTACTATCAACTGTTTGGTTCCCCATTCTTCAGAATATCTTGTTTTGAGTTCAACAGAAGAAAGAACAATTTAAGGGTGTGTAAATAATTACATCATTTTTTTTTATTTTTGGCTAAACTATACTTTTAAATTCATACTCATCCATGCATTCAGATATAACTCTGTCAACAACGGTGGATAGAGCCAAGTCCCTTCCCCACTGTGCATTTTTCCCTTTTGACAATCAATTTCAGTCACTTATGTATATATACATACACTTATGTATGTCAAAATATGGAACAAAACAGTGTTTGATCTTTACACAGAGACTTTAAAGTGATGTCCATGTTTCTATTAGTGTCACAGCCCACCTCATCTATTACTGTACAACTCACCCTGTGGGCTGGATTGTAACAGCAGCACTCTTTGTACTTGACAGACAAATTATTTTAATTTTCAGCATGTAAAGGTGAAAAATAATTTATCAAGGTTAAAATACAAAGCACAGATTTTACAGCAAAAAGTGGTACAACCTTTACCAATCTTCTCTATTTAAACACATATTGCGCCTTTTAATAGCTTCAGTGTAGATACTTCTATCAGATTCCATCTGCATTTTCGAAAGAGAAGCTTGACTGTAAATACTTTCAATCGTGAATAGCTTGTAGCTTGACAAGCTACAATTTTAAAGAACTCACCCAACACAGCTCACTTCATGCAGAGTTTGACTGTAGTCCACAGCACCAAATGAACATTCTGATGAAGAATAGCTACAGTTATAATGATTCTTTCAAACTAACCACTCTTTGGTATTTTACTAATTACTAACTATCAAATGGTGGGGGGGGGTTAAAGACAGACATGTGAAAAAACATTCATTTTTCTACCTCAACAGCATGAAGTTTGTCCTCCTAGTATTTAAAGCATGGAAGGGGGTGGAAAATACAGGGGCAAATGCTCTATTTTCTTGTCACTGTGAGCTTGGAACCCCCCACCCCCCTCTCTGCCCCCCTCTTCCCCCCTCTCTCTTGCTCCTTCGCTCGGTCAGAAATTAAGTTATTCACCCTCATTATATAGGGCACTTGTGTTGTGCCTTGTGTTCAGTAATTCATCCAAGGACGCCCCTGTGGGACAATTTCTAGATGAATCCTTCTTTTTCACCTTGCCCCACAATCCTCACACCCACTGCTGCCTGCTTTGCAATATCATTACATAACGCACGCTATAACATGACCATAACCAAAAGTTCACTCAGCGGGCATTTTTGCAATACCCCCGGGCAACTATTTTCTGTGTACTTGAATGGGTCAAGTATGAAATCTCCAAAATGGTTTGTCAAGATTACGTTTCAGTAACATATTTCAAATCCCCAATAAAATCTAACAAAATGGCATACATTTTTCTATTTTTTAATTCAAAATCAGGTTTTAAAACTGTATTTTTCAGGTTGGTCAAGCTAATGTGAATTAGCATTCTATATCAATAAGGTGTGTGTCGAAATTAACTAAATAATTCAAATGATGAGTATTTTCAACCCTTTTTTTTGCTTTAGCCTAAATTATTAGGGTAAGCCTATATTTAAAATGTTTATTTTAGAGCATTCCAAATGGATTTGAATGGAAAATGCATGTTTCTGTCATTCAGTCATATCTGTAAATAGAGAAAATGACTACTGCTATATGCATTGGAAGGTTTTGTAGTAGCTTGAAGCTACAACAAACGAACCTTTATTAATAAAACATGAATCAGCACTGGCTTGATTTTTCAGTAATAGATTTAGTTTGCATAGCAGCACATTTGCTGGGCATTACTGGGCTATTACTGGGCCAACCAACCTGGGCTAGCCTTCTACTCAAGTTATAATAGTTTCTACTGTTTTACCTTATCTGATATGAATAGCAATTTTTTATTTATTCTTGGCATTTACTAGAGGTAACATTATTGGCGAGTTACAGTACATTATTTTAAAAACAATGTTTTCAAAATTCAAAACAGCAGTGGCATACCAGGTTCTACCTGCACATAAGAAATTTTTATTTTATCAAAATTCTTTCTTTCATTTTGATGAAAGTTTTGATGTCACACCATTACCACTGATAAGACAATCATCACCTGCAAAGTATGTGACTCAAGCCATCAGATTTACCACAGTCAAATCACAGAATAGAAAACATAGCTTTAATTATGTAAATATGTTCATGGTAACACTTTAGAATAGGGAACACTTATTCACTATTAACAACGACTTTTCCTTCAATAAACTCCTAATTTGCTGAGTATTAATAGTTAGTACGGTGTTGTTAAATTTGTTATTGGAATATAATACAGAAGCAAAAAATTGTCAAATTCAACTTTCCTTTAAATGACCTACTGGTTAGCCCCGCCCCCTTAGTTACAGTTGTGAACTCAGACAAACAAGTTGCTAACTGTATTACACTGACAGCTGTCAGTGTGAAGACAGTGTCCCTATATCTTTTTGACAAATTTTAGACACAAAAGGACCACCATTTAAGTGGGACTTAAATATGCTGTGGAGGGATATAAAAGATTTTAAAATAAATATTGTGGGTATTAATTTAGAAGCGAGGGTTTTCAGATCACGATGCAAGTGGGAGAAGTCTGATGTTACGGTCGTCACGACTGCAGATTAAAAAATCACGGATCAACACTGTTCATGTACTGCAGGGTAAGATTTAATATGAAGAGACATAAACGTAATTTAGACCTTCATTGTGTTTTTGCCCTACACTGTACAAGCTGTGAAAACAGCTCGCTATTTAGATTTGTACGTTAGCATGCATGGGCTCACTAACTTTAACATCAGCTAGTTTTGGCCAGAGATACCTTGCTGAAGCACAAGATGACATTAATGTTCTGCTTGAGCAGATAAATATAGTAACTTATTGAGAGGATGACAACCAGAAAATGAACCTATTTGTCTTTATTGGGATTGGGGGTGAATGCTTATGGACATTTTGCTCGGTTTTGTTTGGGTTAAGGAAACATAAATTCCATTGTCTGTTCTCTGGATACATGGAATAAGTGTTACAAGTATCCCAGGCACATTGTTCTTCCATTTGTTAAGCATAAACCCTATAAAAACGATACAAGCTTCGGTTCTTCCAGATTTCTGAGATCCGCTCACAGTGCAAATGATACTCAACTGCCATTGGCTCTGTTGGCAGCTGCCAACAGCTCATCTGAGTTCAAGGGGAGGGGCTTACCGATATGTCAGTTGTGCTTTCAGTTAGCTTTTAGTTAGTAAGCTAATTGCTCAGTTGACTAACTTAGCCTAGCTTAATGGTTAATTAGTTGGAAGAAGATATCACAACAATGTGATCAATGTGATCAATGTGATGAAAGTTTCTTAAGAGATATTAAGAGCTCAAAGAAAATCTTTTTTTCCAGAGAATTTAGGGCTTTCATTATGAGGTGAATCACTGTCCTGATCTTTTAGAACATTGCAAATAGATGACAGTAATAGTCATTACTCTGTAAAGAGAGATAAATGAGCCACATGAGCAAAGGTGGGGCCAGGAGACACTATTTTCTAAATCAATTCCAGAAAGTCTTAGAATTGTTATGCCTGGCTAAGTCTGGTGATGTGCTGTGTATATGCATGTTTATTTGTGTTTCAAGTAATGTATATTATGAAGAGATGCAGCTCTACTCTCCAGGTCAGCAAGAGATGAAACCATACAGTACATATTCAAGATTCTATGTGAAACCGTGACTTGTTATCTCCTCACTTCCCATGAAAAATCACATATCACATGCTCTTTCTGTGCACATTAAAATTAGTCTCACATCAGATGCTTCATGCTGGAATTTTATGTGTCGCACATATAGTAGACACACACACACACACACACACACACACACACACACAGATTTTGCCCTCCTGTGGCTCCATCGACTATGGCATATTAATGTCTCATAGAGTTGGTATAATAAGTAAAAAGCAGTGTTGTCACCTCCCTCTGTTTCTGCTGACACATTCCTTCTACTCACAGACAGGGAGGTCAACTCTGTAAGCCCACACAATTACAACAATGACAGCAATTACGCAAGTAGAATGACATTATAAATTAATTGAAAATGAGTCCTGTTATTGCGTTATAATTGTCTGTTGAGTCAATAAATTAGGATGGTGTCATGTCAGCGGAGCTTGATGATTGGTGAGGACAGAAAGGGTCTTTCAACGTGTTTAGTCAGTGTTTGCCCCTGAAAAAATAACAAGTAATTTGCATATCAGGTTCAGAATGAATGCATTAGTAGATTAACAATGGAATGAATTGATAATACCAGTTATATACTCTTAGAGAATTATTGGTAATTTATAAATTAAATAAATCATTTTATATTCCATGCATGTGATTCCAAGAGATATGAGGGAAATATTTTAAAGTGTAACTAAGACCTAAAATTCTTATGTGAAGCTGCATTAGAGATGTTAATCCATGTCAATGAAATCAACCTGTGCACCTGTCTTGTTTACTTGGAATGGTGTATTCCTATCATGCACATGTAATTATATTCATAAAGTTAGACTACTGTGGAGAAATGTCTGCTGGAACAGAATGAAATGGAACAACTTTTTTAGAAATGATGCCATGTTGAACTAAATAGACTTCAAACAAATCAAATTCATTGAATCCTGTCAATCTCAACATCATGGTAAATAAATAGCCACTTGCCTTGGCCTTCTGACAATTCTTCCTCCTTCCTCCACAGATCCAGCTTCATTTTTATTATGAGTAACTCTTTACAACACTTGTCCTTGTTTAATGAATACCTACACAAGCAACGTTTCACAACATAACCAACAAGAAACTCTGATTAACAATGTATTATTTAGTAGCACTCAATTGTGAATGTGCGTGATTCACTATTATTTTTTTCAAACCTCTCAGAGAAAGTTATTGGGCTACATAATAATAATTCGAACAAGAGTTATCAATGAAAACCTAATTGCAACATACATAATTTTCTAAGCATTCATAACCTCCACTACCGCATTCAAGTAAATACTAATGACTAATTTGTTAATCAGAGTATCTTGTTAGTTAATAGTAGTTATTAATTGTTGTTACTATTATGTAATTTGTTTCTGTGTAGTTATTCATTAATGACAAATTAATGAATTTCCTTTAATCCAGTTAATTTAACTAAGAAAAAAGATTTTCAGAACTCAATATAATATTTTTCTTTTGAAAATAAATTGGAGAACATCTTGTTACAAAATCCTTGGATTTCTGATGTCAGAAACTCAATCGTTGACTTCCACACTTACATAATAATGAATGTATGTTCAGTAACTGAGGTAATACTGATGGCCTGAGGTCATAAAAAGGAAGAAAATTAGTACTGTAGGCTACCATTATTTCTAAACACCTGAAAAACTAATAAAAAAGAGTACTATGTGTGGAAATGTTGTCAAACCCTTGTGTTCCTGTAATCTCTCCTGCTTTACATTTTCTTTGGAAAGATCCCAATGTTAAAAACGAACACCTGATTTGTTTCACCTGTCAAAATGAAGACAGAGGGGATGAGGGTGAAAGATGGTTGAGTCCACAGAAAAATTCAAAGCATTTACATTTCAACTTTGCATGAATATGTATATATGTATTCAAATAAAACCCAAAGGTGCAAGCATTTGATAGATTAACTAATTACAGGAGATGTGAGATGAAATGGCTCAGATGATAACCCCTGGCAATCTATCAAAAACTGAATAACAGCAACTAGTCATTCCAAACCATCAATTTCAAGAGAAAGGAAAATCAGAATCATGAGATATAGGATGGCTGTTACATGGGAAAGTTGTTACAAGGGCTGTATGTACTGTAGAACGTTTTTGGGTTACATTTTATTTTAGGTTGTCCTTGTTAGAGTGTAATTATACATTTAGGTATTGAGTTATATTAATTAATGGTTAGGATTAGGGTTTTTCTTAGGGTAACTTGCATCTAATTGAATAATATGAATAACATGTAACATGTGTAACAAGGACACCTTAAATTAAAAAGTGTTACCGGTTTTTGCATATAATTGCTTGAATTCTCTTAAAGTGTTTTGTATGTATGTGTGTATGTATATATATATATATATATATATATATATATATATATATATATATATATATATATATATATATATATATATATACATATTTTTATGTATTTATTTATTTATTTATTTATTTATTTATTACACATTTAATTTATGGTTATAAAACATGGTAACACATGACACTAAAATATTACAATAAACATTAATTCAGCAACATAAGATGTAACAAAATCATAATGTACAAAAGAAAAAGCAAAGAAGGAAATTTGTTATTTAAATGAAAAGGCATGCATTTTCATTGTAAATTACAAAATCAATTCCAAAAATTTTCAAGTTACATTAAAGTTTTTACCAAATATAGTAAGGGAACCATGGATTCTCATTTTACGTTTGCACTGCAGTTTAATGGACTTGTTCTGTTGTGACAACTTGCCCCATGATCTGTACCTTTTTTTACTTAGTAACTTGTAGCCTTCTAATAGACTTAATAATATAAAAAGTGTAACAATCTGCCAACTTTATAAACCCACAACATATTATTATATACAATCACATTTTACATTTATTTTGCTTCTAACTTCTAACACTTTCATTTTCTGTGTCTTTTACAGAAGTTCTGAGAGAAGAACCAGGATGAAAGTAAAGAGGACTTGCTGTAGAGTCATCACCTGTCAGCACTGCGCAAAAAGACTTTCTGTTACATCTCTCTCTCTCTCTCTCTCTCTCTCTCTCTCTATCTCTCTCTCTCTCTATCTCTCTCTCAACAGATGGGCCGTTAGTTTGCCTGTTACCACGGTTTTCCAGCATGTGAGAGAGGATGCTGTGCCAAACCCCTGCTGGCAAACATTTTACTGGCCAAACTCTTTCTCTCTCACTCTCTCTAGCAATCCATCGTTCTCACTTCTTTTTCCTCACTTGTTCACTCTCTCTTCCCTGTCAGTCAAAATACCTGCAGCAGGTATTATGTCATAATTATTATATCCACATTTCAAAGGTGCCACAGCACTGAGAACAAAAGTAATGAAAAGAAGAAACATACAGTGAGATCGAACACAGCTAAAGCAATCACACACACTTTCAACCTTTGCCAAATCTAATGGAAATGTCACTCATTTCTTATTTACACTGAGGCTGAGAGCTTTGCTTCCCAAGTTGAATTAATATTTCTCTGTGTTGAAATTGTTGCAGTGGCATGAAACACAAACTAAATAAAAAAAGATTTAATGATTGGTGGGGAAAAAAGTTTATATATATATTTTTTTACAGTATGTATCAAGGAATTATTTTGGATTAATCTCTACAAAAAGTTTAGAGGTTGTCACCTATATTTAAGTGCATCTTTTTCTATTGTCTCTGACAAACTAACTACACATTTCACTACTAACATGGCCAACTTAATAATAATCATAATAATAATAAATAATAATAATTTATCTTTGTGTGCATTTTTTTATCACAGTAATTTTTTTTCTGTTTTTTTTTTTTTCTGTGAGAAAGCAAAATAAATGTAGAAATGTAGATATTATATGACGGAGTTGACTTATAATAGTTGTGACAATAGTATACACACAAATACAGGTAGTATTGTGGTACTGGGTGATAATGTTATTTTTTAATATTATATAATATTATTTTATAATTATATATTTCCTATATAACTTTTGTTGTTGTTAGTCATTAAATGTGATTAATTTCAGTGCAACTGTCTGTTGCTACATGTAAGTGAAGCATGTTTTCCCCCTCCTCTCAAGTACCAACATACAAGTAATGAACAGATAATGGTTTTATTTTTGAAAGCTTTACAAATGGAATTATATTTTCTCTCCGTATAGATGTGGGTGGCCTTATTGCAAACCACATAATACACCAATCTAGCAAATGTACGTTTCTGTTTTTGAACCATTTTGTCTTGTAACAAAAGTCGAGATGAAATTATAAATTTCGAAATAAAATCACATTTTTAACTCTTTATTTTAAGGATGTTCCATACAGTATGACATTTAATTGCATTGGCTTTCCTCACATTTGATCCTCTCTGCTATTAGTAGAGTTGGAGGGCAGAGCGCAATGCTCTTACGCGTGATTTGGTGTCAGTGCAGTTCTCATGCGCTCAGGAGTTAGAGACGCAGCACCAGACGAAAAACAGCCGAATTTACATCCGAAGACTACCACCGCTCTTCAATTATTGTCTTGAGTGCTAATGAGGTTTTTAACGCAGCATCCAAACTTGGTAATGAAATAGTGCCGTTTTGTGACACTGATTTTGCGCAACTGTTTCCCTCGATCTGGTGCCAGATTTTCTGGGGAATAAAATATGATTCTCGACGTGCCCTGTTCCTGTGAAATGATTTGGATTGCGTCTTGCATTTTTGGAGGAATTCAGCACTGAACGCAGTACGACGTTTTCTGGACAACTTTGGTGCCAGTGGACACGGGCAGTCGCGAAAGTCTTTTACTGCCTCGAGATTGTTGGCTCTAAGCAGGATGGACCTCATCGGGCTCTACTTGTTCCAGCTGGCAGTTTTTGGTGAGTTTTCCTCCGATTAATTCTGCTGATTTGAGGGGAACGGAGGATGAGCTCAGTTGCAGCTGTTGCAGATGTGAAGGGAATGATGAATCCCTTCTTTGCCTGCAGACGCACGAATCAATGTCGCTGCGTTTTAACTTCAACTTGTTTCTTTTGCGATTGCAATGCGATTTTAAGTTATTCTAGCCGAAAGATGCAGTGTTTCGGCTGTTGGGACATTACTATTCTCTCTGGTTTATTTTCAGTATACGCTAGATTGTCGGTGCGCAATTAAGTGTCATTATCATGTTTGACACACCAAATGAGACGCATCAGACGACCCGATAATGCGATTTATTTTATCTGTCTCTTGTATTTAATGCGCTAGCTCACGGCACATTACCTCCATCATTAAAGCACCCGCCTGACACCCTGTCCGTCAAGCAGTGCGCGTCATTGTGGATCTCGCGCGGTCCGCAGGTAGAGCGCAGGACGCATCCTACTGCAGCTATGCAAATGCCTTTAAAGAATTATGAAGCAGCATCCTGAGACTGTGGAGTCATGAGCACTTGTCAAAAGCGTTTGCGACGGATACCTCCTAACTAGACCCCCATGCCGCTGGCTCCTGTCGTCCTGTCGTTCCATTTGTGTATTCCACTGAGACTTAGTTTTGTCAAACAGTCTCAAGAGAAGCGCTTGTGCATTGGGCAACAGGCTGAAAGCAGAGGTTTTGAGGCAAGCCTTCTTGGCATGCCATGGTGGAGAACAACTAAAACAAAAAAACAATTCAGATTGATGATGACAGTCCTGTTTTTCCCTCTTAGATTGTATGATGTTTAACAGCCTCACTGAAGCATTACTGCTCGAGTCGTGCTTCATTTAGTGCTTTTAGATTTAAATTTCCACATTGAATATGGAACAGAAATGGGTTACATTTATGAGATAAATCTGAATGTCACGATGTTTTTAAATATATACTCACACAAATTTAAAAAGGAACAAAGGGAAAGTGGGATGTGTGGGGGAAGTTATCGTCATTAGAAGCATCTTGTCATTATATTTTCAAGTGGATTTTGACTACAACTTCCACCTAAAAGGTAGTTATCTTTGATAATTATCCGAAGTAATGCAGATCATTTACTTTGAACAGAAAACTGTCATCATCCGGCATCCCAGTTTGCAACAGCATGCATATGTCACTTTTCAGTGGAACATATAAATAGTTATTATCAAAATGTCAGAGCTTTCTTTTACATACAACAAAGACACAAATTGTCTGTAAAGTTCAGATGCATTTTTGCTTGATTTACTAAAACTGGGTTTTGTTGACATGGGCTTTTCCTTGCACAGTATCTGAAGATTTGTATCACTAGCCAAAACATGTGTTACCCTTACATAATGAAGTGCTAAGCTGTTTTAAGGTGTTATCTAGCCTAGGGCACCAAATGAAACCAATACTGCCACTGGTGCAACATTAAATATAAAAAATGTGCATAATACTGTCAAGAAAGCAATAGGCTACAACAGGTTCATAATAGGATTGTAAGCAAAAATCAAGAGCCACAAGTGGGACAGGATTAAAAACAGGAGTAAAACCAGAACAGACATTCAATCACAGGTTAGTCTTGAAAATAAGAGCATACTGTCAGTGTAAGATATATACTCTCTCTCTTTCTGACACATACTGGTTTTCCACTGAGGTTCACAAGCAGAGGACGAAAGACATATAGCCACCAGCTAGACAGCCAGAGGCACATGTTATACAGTCATTGATGGAGAGTGACACTTTTTCACTGATTTTCACAAGTTTGTTTTGGTGGTGGTTGAGAAATTCCATTGACTTCGGTCCAATGATATTTTCTGTATCCTAACCCAAAACTAACCTTCACACAAACCTTTTTGCATTTTCATTGAGACAAATTCACCAGGTTTAAGCTGTTTAGGTGATTTCAGGTTTAACTTTCCTTGTGGGGACATTTTATTCTTAGCACTTTGAAGTCAAGTTCATTTAGTCTCTTATAGAAACACAATACACTGCAGACAGCAAATATTTTTGGGTCAATCTATGAAGCGTTCTCTCCTGCAGGGGAGATACAAGCAATGTGAGCGATGATTGGTTTGTCTCCTTCTGTGTCACACTTCACTTTGACAGCCATCACGGTTCCAGTCCAAGGAGAAATGTTAATGGGCTTTGTCAACTGTTTTGTTGCAGTGTAATAATTTAGAGAAACTTTGCTCCCAAGTCTGCAACATAATCATGTCAAATGTGGGAATAAAATATGATTAAGTTATGAATGAATAAAGATGAGAAGAATAAGTAGCATATAATTCCGCTACATTACTTCATACTTTCTGAAGTGTTCATTCTATCACTTTAGTGTGTAGTTATGAGTCTTTGAGCAAATCCAAAATTACCCTTTCTCAAGGTGTTAATACAAGTGCTAATTTCCAACAGTTAACAATAGTGTAAGACTCATGTATGCGAGGCAAATGAATTCCAACTTTCCTAGACTAATGCTCATTTAGCCCTTTTAAGCTCTTAGGGGATTGAATAAATTTGTTAGCCGCACATTTAGTAACCTTGAATTGTGGCAGATTACATTATGCAGTGCTGTTCATTGCACCATGCTGGGATATGAATACATTCTGGCACGGCTGCTGTTTCTCACATGCATTCATGTGAATGGCCCCTTCCCTCTCCTACTGGCCTGTCCAGGTTCTCTGTCTTCACCCTGCTAATTATCCTCTGCATACATCTCTTAGTCTATTCGTTCGGCATGATTTTTGGGGTGACTTTTTAATTAGCTGTCCCTGTGAGTGAATATTGACTGGGATTGACTTGATTCAGCAGGGGACAAGTAGGCGGTATAGATGAGTATTAATGTGCAGTGAGCAGACAGGGCTGTTATGTGTCTCAATAAAGGACTCATCGCACCGAATTTGGTCTAAAGGTGGAATCTTTGACTGAAATCTTATATAATAGCATGAGTAATAATGAAAAATTTACATTTTGTCATGATTTTACTCACTCCTGTTTCATTACACATTCATAAGACTTCCGTTCATCACAAATGAAGATATTTTTTACTGAAACATTAGAGATTTCCATCTCTTCTTTAAAGTTTTACTTGCCCCAAACTTTAATGCTTTTAAAAGTTCAAAAGAAAATTGAGCTGTCATCTTTGATCACTTTATATGATGAGCAGATTTAATTTGGCAACACTGTAAAAAAGTTATTATTCATACATAATTGATAAGTTCACACATATACTGTAGAGCACATCAAATATGACTTGTAAAAACAAACAAATAACAAACTCTTGAGCTTCTGTTTACCGTCTATTTGATGAGCTCTATGTGAGTTGATCAATATTTTTATATGTGAACAAAAACCTAAATTAAATTAGTTCATTGTTTAAAATTATGTCTCTTCAGAGAGATATGATTCATATGGATTACTTTTATAATATTTTTATGAACTTTCTGAATTGTCAAAGTTTGAGTGTATGTACTTTCAATGGAGGCGGAAAAATATCTCAGGTTTCATAAAAAATATATATCTTTACCAGCTACCCTGACTTATTAATGTTTAATAAAACCATCTCATTTAAAAAAAAAAAAAAAAAAAAAAAACAGAGATCAATCCCTAAATCCTACCCTCAGTAGAGCATAAGCAGATCATATGAAAATGTATTAATGATAATGAGATCAAGCAAAAACATGCCAATTTGCCACCGATTCACCAAAACATTAAATAGAGTGAATTGCAATGAAACTGTGTTGGTAGAATTATTAACTTGTGCAGTAAACTCTCACCTATTTGGAGGAGCTACTAAATATTACATTCAAAGTCAAAGTCTGCTTTATTGTAAATTCTTCCACTTGTACAGCACATACATACAGAGAATGGAAACTGCGTTACTTTCAGTCCCTTGGTGCATACAGATAACACTTACAGTTGAGCATAAAAATAGATCAAGATTACATATAAAATACAACTATACAAATAAGGGCATGTATAAAATATAAAAAAATAAAAAGTTAAAGCAGCACAAAGCACATGGCAGATAGAGTGCAAACCAGTGAAGTAAACAAAATACAAAGATTGTAGTGCAAAAGAGCTTATTCAGTCTGATTAAAGCTCAGAAAGCAGTTCTTTATTTAAACTGACTGAAGAGGTAGTTGAATGAGGACATTCACTGACATTTAAGTTATTCTTAGATCTGTGTATGAGATCTGAGGATATTGCAGTACAATTTTTCATTATAACTGTTTAAAGGGGTCATACTGTATGATGTGATTTAAATGTCTCCTTTCTCTTTGGAGTTTTACAATCTCTCGGTGCATAAATAAGATCTATGAAGTTGCAAAGACTAAAGTGTAAAATCCAAAGAGATATAAAAGTTGAGTCAACCACACCCCCTAAAATGGTTCGTTCTAACACGACTCCACATCTCTATGTCAGTATGTGGGAAGATTTGCATAACGCTGCCCAGATAATCAAGCAAAGAAAGAAGATGTACATTTTATTCTCACCGCCGCCATGTTCTATAGATGCTGTGTGTTTGGTTGTGAAAAGAGAAACTACTTAGTTTGGCCTTCCAAAAGAGGACGACATCTGCTTCATCAATGTTGCACTGTAAATTTCTGGATTGGCTTTCACCCTGGACAACCCCCAGCCCAGAGTCGTTACATGTGGTTGCCACAAACCCAATGGATGCTTCTTCGTAGAATCTGCTGGCCGCACCGTTCTCAAACGTTGTGTGTGACAAAGTGCTGGAAAGTGAAACTACTTTGGTTTTGCCTTCCAAAAGAAAACACGACTAGAAATTATATTTATATCACATTTATAATGGGTTTTAATGTTTATGTCTCATCGCTCCGGCCGGACAGGGCATCATAATATGTTAAGGGGCGTAACATTTACATCACACGCTTGAGGTGTTCGGCCGATCACAACACACTGGATAGCTGGCCAATCACAGCACACCTCACTTTTCAGACCGATGAGTTTGTAAAGCTTTTGAAAAAATCTACGCGTTTCAGAAGGCGGGGCATAGAGGAGAAACAATAATGTATAATATGTGGAATATAATGTGCTTTTCTAACCTTAAACACATTTCATTACACCAAATGAACAAAATAATGTTTTTTTTTTTTTGCAGCATCATATGACCCCTTTAATTATAGCTTTTCAGTCCTGCCTTTTATTGGCAGTAGTGTTGTTTTGCTGAGCAGCTCTATTTTTTTCCTAACAGACTCAAAATCATATCCGTCAATAATGTATGCTAGGGTTAATTCAAGTTATGAATTCATTCAATTCTCCAACACAACGATTCTCCATACCAAAGTGGAGACTCTGCTCATCTGCATGTTTATTTATTTATTTTTTCAAATGAAAACATAAACACTAGTTTCTGCAGGTTTGATGAAGGTGAATTTAAGACCTTTTTAAGAGAAAATAAAGACAAGTCAAGGAACACAGTTAAAGGAACCCAATACATCAATATGCTCTCTTAATGTTAATGTCTAGGGAACACAATGAGTTGTATTAACCGCACTTAAAAGTTTGAAAATACAAATTCCAACAGCTTTTTATTACAATATGTAAATAACTTTTATGTGCCTTCAGATAGCCCTGCAAAAAGTTCTTTATCTGTATTTTTGATTTTGTCTTGTTTTCCAGTGAAGCAAAATAACATAAGATATGTCTTGTTTATGGTCAAAATTGATCAAAATGAAGTGAGTTTTTGCTAGAAACAAGAACAAAAAGCTGACAATTTCCATGCGCATCTCCAGAAAATGTGTATTGAAGGATATTTGTTTTGGAAAACAAAATACAAGGTGCTCCTTTTTGCAGTGCATAAAACTTTTATTGACTTTGTTGATTTAAAGGAACACTCCACCGTTTTTTGAAATAGGGCTTATTCACATTATTTCCTACATTTAGATAGGTGGGCAAATGCATTTTTGTGTCAGTGCATGCATTGTTTTAGTTTGACTGGGTCGGCGTTAGCTTAGCTTAGCACAATGAATGGAATCCTTTGTTGCCAGCTAGCATGGCCTGAGTAAAAGTGATCAAAAAAATAAAAAAAAACCACCTAATTACTTCTTGTGGCCTGCGTATTCACAACGAGTACAAATAGCGATCCAGATTAACACTAGGCGATTTCCTAGGCAGATATTGACTTGGGACTATATTATGGGGAAGCACAGAAGAAAGCACTGCTACTTCGGCGCAGAGATATCACGCAACACATGAAAACATCAACTCTATGTGAATACAGGTATAATATGGGTCGATCTATACATGCGTCATGATTAAAATAATCACTTACTCTGTGGACAGCTGTCCATTTGGTCCATTCGGCGTGGGGCGTTTTTTCCAGTTCACTTTGTCACACCGGAAAAAAAAATCGAGTACTGCAGAATGGATCAGCGCCGTGAAATCCTCTGTAGATGTGACACAACTTCGGGCACGCTCATCTTGATCTGACGTGTTAAGCCTGGTCATCAATGGCAAAAACATGTCCCACTCTCTACAGCAAAGACACTCTATTTCCGTCGGCATAGATTGGCATATTCCCCCACATTCACACCACCAGTTCATGTTGGCTCTCATCCTCACGTCCTCAGGCTGTTGAGCGATCGCAACTAATACACGCGCATATAAATTTCACTCGCGGCTGGCTTGACGGTGTTTTTCTGAAGTGCGGCTGGCTTGACCGCAGTCTCCTACTGTCGTTCTATTTCCAAAGCACGCAGCTCGTCTTCTGTAAACTCTGGTTCAAACAGGTATGGTTCTGGTTATTGACTGTCTGAGAAGTCACCCTCTTCGTCTCTCTCAAAATCAGCCATGTTCATCGCCATTCGTGTACTGTAAGGAAAATAGCCAGGCTGCTACTATTCACGCCGGTATGTTGACGGAAGTCGTGGGATTTCATGTGTTGCGTGATATCTCTGCGCCGAAGTAGCAGTGCTTCGCCTAAGCAGCAGTGCTTCGCCTGTGCTTCCCCATAATATAGTCCCAAGCCAATATCTGCCTAGGAAATCGCCTAGTGTTAATCTGGATCGCTATTTGTACTCGTTGTGAATACGCAGTCCACAAGAAGTAATTAGGTGTTTTTTTTTTATTTTTTTGATCACTTTTACTCAGGCCATGCTAGCTGGCAACAAAGGATTCCATTCATTGTGCTAAGCTAAGCTAACGCCGACCCAGTCAAACTAAAACAATGCATGCACTGACACAAAAATGCATTTGCCCACCTATCTAAATGTAGGAAATAATGTGAATAAGCCCTATTTCAAAAATCGGTGGAGTGTTCCTTTAAGGATTCCTAGTATGATTTAAGATCTTTTAAGGCCTTAAATTGTGGATGGGGATGAATTAAGACATTTTAAGACCCCAGAAACCCTGTGAGCAGCATAAAATAATGCAAGTATGCTACAGATTCAAATAAGATAAAGAACCTTCATACTCTAAGAGAAAATGAACATGTTGTCCCTCCTCATTCACCTGTGCATGAATATGAACTGAGGCATATACCAGATCTCTACTCAGAATGACACATTTCTGCCATCAAATCACCCAGTCGTAATGTGGTGTTATACTGTATCCAGCACACCTGGCGTTATGTATAGACCTATATGTGTGAGGTCAGGTCTGAAATACATGCTCTCTGTGCGAGTTCATTTAGAGTCAGTCATCCATTCAGTCGGCATGTTGCACAGGATCCAATCCCCCCCATCATCTGGAGAGAGCAGAGAAGAAAAGAGAAGAAATTGAGACCTTTTTTGGATTTAGATAAAGGAAAGCACACACACACACACACACACACACACACACACACACACACACACACACACACACACACAATCTTGGAGCAGGCAAAGAGGACTGAAGCACAGGAGGAGGTGACAGAGCCGCTCATTATGTTAACAGCCTATCATTCTGCCGTCTTTTGTAAAGGCACGATTAAACTGCCAGGACAATTACCAGAGCCTCAATAAAAGAATCTGGCATTTTTACGACTTCCATGCGGCATACCGACAGGCAGAATGGGAAAGGCCGGAGATTGTCTGGAGTGATTTTATCTCAGCATGGTTCTGAAGAACGCTACCACCCCTTGCTCAAAAGCAGAGACTTCTTGTTAGTGCTACGGAGGCTGGTCGTGAATAAGGGGGAATTGAGGCTGAGCCACAGTCACATGAATACAAATGAACAGGGATCAGACTCTTGTCGAGTCCATGTGCCGCAACCACAAGCATACAGATCAACAATGCAGGGTCTGATGGTCTCTGCCTGGGAGTGGATATAAAGTGATGTGTGAACTGAGGCACGTTTTGTTCTGTTTACTGTAGCCTTTCTGTCCCTTCTGTCTGTGAGAGACTTTTGTTCATGAAGAACAAAACACTCAAGCTTGGAGAATGTGTGAACCTCAACCCCTGCAGAGCCGACATGTGTTCGAGTTCGGGGTCCAAAATTATGGAGCCCCATACATGACACGCAGGAAAAAATATAAGGCTAAGTCGTGTGCACTATTTACTAATTCGTTCCCTCAGTGTACTAAAACCAGCACATGATTACTATAGCGTTCCCTCAATTTACTATTGCGTTCACTCGATTTATAAATGGTGCGCACGATTTAGCAAATCGAGCAAACGCAATGGTAAATCGAGGGAACACAATAGTAGTCATGTGCACATTTTAGTAAATTTAGGGAACAAATTAGTAAATCGTGCGCACAATTTATTTATTTTTTCTTGAATGTCATGTGCGAGGCTCTGTACAAAATTAACTTTCTGCAATGGCTAGTGAAAAGAGAAAATATTTATATATAATATATAATATAATATTTATTTTATTTTTTTGGCAACCATTAAACTGCATTTAAAATAATTCTTTTACAAAATATATTTTATAAAATATAATTTTCTTCTGTAAAACTGTAAACAATGTAATTTTCTGTTTATTGCGCTGCTTTTTAAAGTGTTATTTTTAAAGATGTACCAGATGGCACCATAATCTGTAAAAATAATATATTAAAGAATTAATAATGTCCTACATGAAAAAAATATTTGTTTAAAAATACTGATCAAACTGATTATTAGTCTATATTCATTGACCAAGGTAATGCAAACAGTACAGGTCATTTTCTCACTTACAGCATCAATACAAACTTACTGTCTCTAACTCTTAAAAAAAAAAAAAGATTTTTTGGTGTAATGCAAGGAATATTTTGCATCATGAATGTCTGAAAAAAAAAAATCCTACAGTGCTGAATCCTTCACTGAGATATAAGCTGTTTAAAGACAAAGGCAGATGTGTCAGATTGACAGATAAATTGTCACTTACATCAGCAATTCTAAAATTATCATTCATGCAGTTCTTTTTAAACCATGTAATGCAGCTTTTTCCAATAAAGTTGCCGACCAACTCTGTTTGCTCACTAAATCTATTTTTACTTGTATTTGTTGTGTGGCGAGCATTAAATTTAGACCCTTTGTGTACGGATCAACTGCAATGATGTGGCGCATGTGAATTCTCACAGTACAGACAATAAAACATTGCCTGCAGTATGGCATAAACATTATCTCTGCCAGTTCTAATGAAACCTGCATGAATCCTTTATAGCAACAGTGTGACTAAACCTCATTCACATGCATTAAAGCCACTTATTGCAAGTAAACTCAAAGACAAAAGGGGCATCACCTCTGGTGTAACATGACTAATTCTTTCTTGTAACCTATATGGTGTACTGCCAGCTGACACTATGTTTGTTACAGTCAAAGGCTAAAGTCAGCAGGCTTGGCATGGCATCAGTTATAATTAGGTTTTGGCCACATTAGATATGCCTCACATAGTTCTGCCTTTGATCCCTTCATGTTCATTTGGGAGCTGATGGAAATGACCGATAGGTCAAATCAGGACAACAAGTGGCAGAAGCTGCGGGCAGTTCAGCTAAATACACTGTTGATTGGTTCTTAATGAGTGGTTCACCAAAACGCACTGAGCTGATTGGCCTGTAATTAGCAGACTGACAAAATGCACCATGCTGATTGGCTCGTAATGAGGACAAAATATGGTGAAAGATTATAAACCAGTCATTAACAGTGCATGTGTCTATTGAGAACAAGGACTGTGAAAATGGTTTATAAATTAAACAGAGAGCACAGTTTTGTATACTTTGACAAGAAGGCAAGCTATCAGCCTATTTTGTATGATTGCATAATAGATGCATTTTCTGAAAAAAAAAAAAAAAAAAAAAAAACTCTTGAAGCTTCTAATATGCACGTTTAGCTTTGAATACAATTCACAAAGAACTCTCAAAAAGAATTCTGATATCTTTTGATTTATTATTTATAAAAGATAAGGCAATATTTGACTAACAAGACATCGCAGAATACAGCAGTAGAAGATAAAATAGACAGCGAGAGAATGTAAACTTTCTAAAGGGGTCATTAAATATATTTATTTATTTTATCATTCAATTGTTCTCCTGACATCCATTAGTAATTTCTTTTTGTAAAGGTTTGCACCAAATTTGGTAATTTTAAATCCTCTCACTGAATTTTAATAGGTTTAGTTTTGCTGTTGTAATACAGTAGCTGTACCTTTGAGAGTTCTAAGGGAATTCCTACTATTGATTTCTATATTCTTTAATGACAGCCACAGAACATAAAGTTGAACATAAAATTCGATGTATTAGGAGCAGAACAACGCAAATCTTCTTCTTCTGGAATTTAAGCATAATGGTTTTATTCATTAATTACCTTAACAAGGTGAACTAAAAACCTATATTGTTTATCTGTTGTGCTGATGGACTGTCATATGTCAATTTAATCATCTATATGATGTCACAAATGTGCAATGTGTCACTTTTATAGACATAAATTGTCCTTTTGGACCAACGAGTCAAGTCAATGTTATTTGTACTGCTCTATTCACAATATGCATAGTTTTAAGGCAGCTTTATAAAAAATCATGATCTTAAATGTTTATACATTATAATATCCTACATTATTTGCAGGCTCTGTGTAATACTTGACTCTGATTGGTCAGTAGTGACATTCCTAGGTAGGTTATCACTTGATAACAACCAGTAAAAACTAATAACACAGGCTCATCCAGGTTATATCTCGGTTACGTATGGTAACCCTTGTTCCCTGTAGGAGGGAACGGAGACGTCATGTAGACCAATCTACTTCGAGTGTAAAATAAACGAGCCAATGCACATTGGCATGCAATTATTGCATCCAGCTGCTGGTGATCTGCAGCGTGAGTATAATAAGGCAGCAGGTGCAATCCATACCAGGTTTTCACTGAGGAGCCAAGCCGGTGACCCTGTGGGTCAGCAGTGGTACAGTGGTTCCCTTTCAGTCGATCACTCTCAACATCACGTCGTTGACCAACGAATTGGGATCCCTACCAAAGTGCCATGGGTGCTGCCCCTTCCAGTGCCCTGTGTGAGCCACCTGCGCCCCTATTAGTTGTAGGCCGGGGCTCGGAACAAGTAGTTCCACTCAATATTATCAAAGCATTACCTCACTGGGTGAAATTGGATAACACTGGGAGAACTTACCCATTCTGCTTGGAACAGGAATGCTGCGGAAGCCCCATTCTTTTTGAAGGAGTTTTCGGAAGCAAATACACATATAGCATCCATTTAGGTGTATATTGAGAAATTTGAGGTGATTAAAACCCTCTTGGGAAGGCAGATGTCTGCCGGGGAAACATGGGCTCTTATGGTGCATTCACACTTTGCAATCACAAATGCAAAGACGCGAATAAACATCCTGCGGCGCGATTTGCACGAATGAGGCGTTGCGAATGATGCAGCGTGAATTGAGTGTTTCGGGCATTTTGACGAGTTGAAAAATCTGAACTATGGTGAAAATTTACGCCACATTAACCAATCAGGAGCTTACTCTAGTAGTGATGTGATTATGACAAGCTGAGGCAAAATCTGAAACAACAATGGAGTAATTGTATTTTATGTTTAACTACAAAAGAGCCATCAGAGCCAGTGGCAAATGTCAGAAGGACTAGTCGAGTCGAGACTGCTCTCGTCTGTAACATGAGCCCAGCCCGCAAATTTACAAATATCTGTCAGCAAGGCAGCACGAGCCAGCACCAAAGAGGATGCAACACTTTTAGTTGAATGAGCTCGCAACCTGAACGGGCAGGGCACACTCTCTGCCTGATAAGCCAGGGTTATGGCATCCACAGTCCAGTGGGCCATCCTCTGCTTAGAGATGGCATTCCCCTGTTAGACTCCATAACAGACAAAGAGCTGGTCTGAGCTCCTGAAGCTTTGTGTCCGCTTTACGTAGCATCTCAATGCTGGACAGGACAGAGCAAAGCCAGGGCTGGGTCTGCCTCCTCCAGGGGCAGTGCTTGCAGGTTCACCACTTGGTCTTTGGGGTGTAGTGGGAACTTTGAGCATGTAGCTGGGCTGGGGCCTCATGATTTGCTGGGAGTCAGTCGGCCCTAACTCTATGCACAAATCATAGACCGAAAATCCATGCAGGTACCCTACCCTCCTGATGGAGCGCAGTGCAAGTAGGAGTAGAGTTTTCAATTAAAGAAACTTAAGCTCAACTGAATGTAAAGGCTCCAATGGGCCCTGCTGTAGTGATTTTAGCACTAGAGTTAGGTCCCAAGAGGGTATAGAAAGTGGCTGGGAAAGATTTAAACACCTTGCCCCTCTAAGCAAACTGATGACGAGGTCATGCTTGTCTAACGACTTCCCATTCATGGGGTCACGGTACGCAGCCATAGCGGCAACCTGGACTTTGACGGTGTAGGGAGACAGCCTTCGCTCCAGCCCTTGCTGCAGAAAGGAAAGCAAGACCGCAAACAGCCATCTCCGGGGGTCTTCTCAGCAAGAAGAACCCCACTTGACGAACAGGTTCCACTTCAAGGTGTAAGTGTGTCTCATAGACGGTGCTTTTGCTGAAGAGATGGTGTTCACTACCTGCTGGGGTAGGTCACCTAGAACCTTTGCGTCCCATCCAGGGACCAGACATTGAGTTTCTAAAGGTCTGGACGCGGGTGCCAAACGGTGCCCCATCTCTCAGTCAGTAGATCCTTCCTCAGAGGAATGGGCCAAGGAGGGGCTGTTGCGAGAAGCACTAGTTAGGGGAATCAGGTCTGAGTGGGCCAATATGGTACCACTGGCAAGAGAAGGTTTCAGAACAAATGGCAGTGAGAGGTCTCTGGAGAAGCAAACAGGTCTACCTGAGCAACTCTGAACCATCTCCAAATCAGCTGGACCATCAGGGGATGGAGTCTCCATTCTCCCAGGAGCATTGCTTGAGACAGCTCTTCAGCTGAATGGTCGAGCAGGCCCGGAATGTGAACAAGATGTGACCTCAGAACCTTCCGACTCCAAAGGAGAAGGTGGCGGGTGATTAGCGACATGCGACGGGAGTGCAGACCACCTAGTCAGTTGATGCATAAAATGGTAGCTGTGTTGTCCATTCAGACCAGCATGTGCTTGCCTCGTAAAGCAACCTTTGAGACGGTTCAAGGTAAAGCCCACTGCTAACAATTCTATGCAATTGATGTGCCAATGCAGCTGTGGGTCCGTCCAAACCCCTGAGACTGCATGCCCGTTTTACGTGGTCCCCCAGTTGGTGGCGGAGCCATCCGTGTGAACCAAAGCATGCATGGAGATCTGCTCTAGGGGCACCCCTGCCTGGAGGAACACAAGATCTGATTACGGGATGAGGGTTTGGTAACAGGCCGGTATAACCAAGCACACCTGATAAGTTCTGAAAAAGTTTCAGTTGGACCACTGTCCTGCCCTTGAATGTTTTCAAGCAGGATAACAACGACCGCGCATGTTCCTCTGTGAGGCGTTTGACCGAATCCAACACCATACCGAGAAAAGAGATCCTCTGCGTCAGGGAGAGTTTGCTCTTTTCCCCGTTTCTATCGTGTCCTTCACCAGTAGGACTGCGATCTCTACCAGAAAACAGGGGCATCGGATGCTTTCACTGTAGGGAAGTGGATACCGCTGAACTTGGGGGGATGTCGGGCGAACTGAATCGCAGGCTAATGGTCCACATAGGCCAGCGAGATGGGCTGGGTAGCACTGACCAGACCCTTAGGCCGAAGAGGGCCGTGAGTGTGGGGTGCAAGGCTCACCTGGTTCCACAGGTTGGCAGAGGGTGCGTGAATAGGGCCTTCATGACGCTCTCAAACTCCCCGCTGTTGCCATCTGGCGAAGAAGGAGGATGAGTGGGGTCTGGTGCTGGGCCGGCTGCAACTCTCTGTGCGCTCCTGAGACACTGAAAAAGAGAAAACTGCTCTCTCGTTGAGATTTCCAGATTCTCCATCCGGCAACTGCTCTCTCGTTGAGATTTCCAGATTCTCGATCCGGTCCTCTTCTAGGGGAGGGAGAGGTGCCTACACGATCCCCCAGAAAGCAGCTACCTCTCTCTGAGTCGCCCGTTCCAGGGCCTCTTGCTCTTCTGCTCACCACCAGGTTTGACGGGGGCCAGAACGGGTGGGACGGCCTGCCTATGCCCAGCTCTATGGCGCCACTTGCTGGAAGCTGCTGCAGATGCGGCGCGGGTGCATGGGCAGATGCAGGGGGCGGCCATCGGCGATGAGCAGGCTGGAGTACTGTAGCCGGCGGATGGGTGGAGGCAGACTGCCTCAGTCTGATCCCATGCAGCCGAGAACTCTCTCTCTCTCTCTCTCTCTCTCACAGCCTCACACATGTGCACTCAACTGTTGGTTTGTTTGCAATTACAAGGCAATTCACTCCCCTGATTTCTCAATCTCATTCTGACTGCCTTGTTTTATTTTACTCAATAAAACTAATTTTTAGCTTGTCTTTGTGGGGGCTACTGTATAGAATTGTATAGGTTTGTAGGTAAAGTGATTTTGTTGCTCCTATCTGGATTCCTTTCGGTTTTAACTTCTTGAGTAAAAGTACAGAAATAAATGGTCTCATTATTGATAAGGTAGGCTAATCTGTTTTTAAAATGACTGATGTTATGCACAGTTGCTACAGTTTGATGACCGTAACTGAAGGGTACAAAGTGGTTTAATTAAGTCTATGTGGTCTTTGCTGAAGGCAATACATTTGTGCATAAATAGTGGGATCTAAAATTCTGGGGGCACAATGAACATTTGGGATTCAAAATGTAACTATAACCTTGAAGTAAATAGAAAGGATATTGAAGATTTTAAACCAAAGAAACATTATGATGGATTTGGATAATTCTGAAATCACATTGGATACCATGGTCATGATATTTTACACAAAATGTATGGAGTCCATTAAAGAGAAAGAGGGACATATTGATACTCAGATAATCTAATTTGTTACGAGAAAAACAAAACAACTTGTGGTCTCAGATTTTAAATGCACATTCTCTACACGTAAATGCAAAAAACATAAAAAAAATCATAATTTTAAATTAATTAAACATGACAATGAATACAAAAGGTTGCATAGGGAGTGTTGTGGTGATCAAATGGTCATCAGTGTTAGCGGCTGGAGAGATGGACAGTTATTAAGCAGCATTTATTGATCCCCGTCTCCTCAACATGCTCCCGGGATTACCCACTGTCCTCCTCGAGGGCTATCAATGTTCATTAGTCAGTGTGATGCAGAGTGATGTTCCTGTTGTTCTGGAGTTTTGGAGAGATAGATAAAGCATTTGGAGGTGAGAGTATTGATAACATCACAGCATGTGGGCGGCAGCATTTGATTTCAGCCTAAGTTGTGTCCACTCAACAGATGGCCAACAGTAGAGGTGCTGCCACATTCCCAGCACACAGTGGTTAAAACATAAATGGTCTCCCTGGACTGCTGTATGTGTGTATGGTAAGATTAAAAAAAAAAAAATGTTTTTGAAAGTTTCTTTACTCTCTCCAATTAAATATTTTGCATTTATTTTACTTAAAATACAGAGTAAAATGAGAAATCAGTGAATTAATTACAAATAAAAAGAACTGGTTTAATATATTTCAAACTATAATTTATTCTAGTGATGAACAACTGAGATAGTGAATTGGTGGGTTTTTGTTACATGTGAGCCAAAATCATCACCAAAGACTTAAACTAATTCAGTCTGTGTACAATGAATTTATTTAACACACAAGTTTCTCAATTCTCAACTTTTCCACAATATTCTAATTTATTGAGATGCATCTGTATACTATTGGGCTGTTGAATGCTTGATTTTGATTTGCTGTCAAATGTTTTTTGTCAGGAATATGGACCTGTATGGTTGTGTTTTCTCTCCCCATGTGCTCCGTGACTCAGTTTCTCCTGTGCTTGATTGTGTTAATGTCATCCAGGTGTGTCTTAATTACCCTCGTTACCCCAGGCTGTCCTTGTTGGGTCTACTAATGTTTGTGTGTCACTCATTCCTAGTGTGGATAACCCCTTATGTTGCATTTATTAAAATTTCTCTGATCCACATCTTTGTCGTTCTCTCCGATAAAGTGTGTCTTGACCATATTATACTTTCATATCACCTCACAAAATGATTTCAGTTACTTCAGAGCTCCTTACATCCTACAACAGCAAAATATCCGAACACCAAACAAATATATGACCCTCGACCACAAAACCAGTCTTAAGTTGCTGGGGTATATTAGTAGCAATAGCCAAAAATACAATGTATGGGTCAAATTTATAGATTATTTTTTAATGCCAAAAATCATTAGGATATTAAGTAAAGATCATGTTCCATTAAGATATATTGTAAATTTCCTACCCTAAATATATTAAAACTTAATTTTTTATTAGTAATATGCATTGCTAAGAACTTAATTTGGACAACTTCATATCAGTTTCCAGATATTCAAATAGTTGTATCTCGGCCAAATATCGTCATATTCTAACAAACCATACATTACTGGAGAGCTTATCTATTCAACTTCCAGGTGATGTATAATTCTCAATTTTGAAAACTTTACACTTAAGACTGGTTTTGTGGTCCAGGGTCACAAATAACCAACAACAGGATAAAAACAACAAACTATTTCCATGTTTTCCTAACAAAATTACATCTTCTTATCTACAAAAAACATGCTTTCTTTTTCCTGCTCTCTCCCATAAAAATTGCACATATACTGTACAGACACACATGAGCACAGAAACTTGTCAGTTGTCAGCGCTGCTCTGCAACTTTATCAGTAAAATAGTTTGTTGAATACATTTGAATCAATACTGGCTCTGAATTCATATTTTGGATTTGGCAATAGAAGCTAGTGATGAGATGCATAAGAAATTACGAGAGCATTTCAAGGACAACAACCTGACATATTTCTTAAAATAACCATAATATAAAATTGGTAACCATAATATAAGTGAAATAACTGACTCCAGGCCATTGAAATTATGTAAGGAATAACTGACGACAGGCCGTTGAATTATTAGATAATTATTATATAATAATGCACACCCGAGGTGATAATGGGTTACACCTTGGGTGTTCATTATTTTTTCTAATAATTCAAATACCCGGAGTCAATTATTCTGGTTATACCAGAATACAACGCCCCCCCCCCTGCTAATTCCAAAACATAATTTTAGACCTACAGAAAGCAACAGCATCCCAACTAATAGTGAAATTTTAAGTTCATTTTCTTCACATACACCACTTGTTAGAAATGTCATTTAGATTTTAAGTTGCTAAACTACTTTTTTCCTAACAAAATCATCAGAGTGCCGAGTGTTGGCCAGAGACATAGTTGGTTTCGGTTATTTTGCTGTTAAGACTTTTGAAATTAAAGAAATCATTTTGCAAAGTAATATGGAACTGTAATGTGGTCAAAAGCTGCCGTGCATTTCTCTAAAATTAATTGCACACCTTAGAATTTTTGCCAGTCAGATTCAAGCATTCAACGGCCCCGTATATAATATAAGAATAATGCGCACCCGAGGTGTAACTGCCACAAAATCAGTAGCTCATCATCATTTATTCCCTACAATTCCTCCATCACCACAGATAAAAAAAAAAAAAAACAGTTTACTTCTTCCAAAAAATTCTCTCATATAATCCATTTTGTGTTTAGCCACCTAGAAACAAGTGGAGGCTTGTCTTACCTCACTTCGCCCCCTGATCTCCCTTAATTTTGGGAACACTGTGGGAAAATTTACAGCTGTATTTTTTCAATACAGTCACAAGCAATATTGTTTAAATAATTTTTTGGCTACCACCTCCAGCTCAACCAGCTGCTGCAACATGCCAGGTGTTTTTGGAAGAAAAGAATACTGTGATTTAATCAGCTGCAGGTTTTTTAGGGCTAATACACTTAGTTGTGTCATACTTTTTGTGTGCACTTTTTTTAATCTGCACAAATCCTTGTGTTTTCTAGTGTATAATGATACTTTTGGTGGTGAAATAAAGGACAGCAGCATATATATTGTATTGTGGTGCATTTTAGTGTGGCAAGGCAATAGGGATTTAATCAGATATTCTCTCTGTGCAGACAGAGCCTGTGTTCTGATCAACATGAGCTGCAGTATGTGTTTAACAAGGCTGATCACAGACAGACCACACCTGTTTCTCCTGTTCAATCTAGAGTAGACAGGAGTGCAACAGCATTTTATTGGTTTGAAGTATTTTACAGGATTGGGGAGAGAGAAAGAGAGCAGAGGAAGATAAATGGAGGGGAACACAATGAAAAAGCGGCACGCACACTCACGCACAGAAACCTACAGGTATGCAAACACTTTAGCATCCAAGGCAGTCACATTCATCGTACCAGTTTGAATCCTGTCACCAACGCAGTCTAACTCAAGCCAACAGAAACTGCCAGCAATCCCTTCTTCTGTGAAACAATCAATATTCAGTATTTTCACTTTACTTTGAAAAAGTCTTTATGTATACTGTATAAGAGAATGGCAGATCAGAGACTCAAAGTGGCTCCTGTATTTTTAAAGCTCTGTATGATAGACTTCAAAACCTAAGCTAGCCCCTCCTGAAAATCTAGCACATCTTAAAAATGTATGCCTTAAAAACGCACCAAAATCGTTTGAAAGCACTTCTCTTCATCAGTTGATGTATTTACTATTGAAACATCAAGAAGGCATAATATCAAAGGTCTCTTTTTCCTCATAGTAATAATTAATAGCCAGTGCCTCCACAAGTACATGCACAGTCCCAAATCTTTTACTAGAGACTATCCTGAGCTGCAGCAAAGCAGACAGGAAAACAGTTTGTGCATTACACTTTTATGAGCTCTCCAAAACATGTGGAAACTAGTAAAACATCCACTATGATATAATGAAATGTGTGTCATATGTTGCTAGAAAAAGATCAAAGTAACAAAGGGTTAAAATTAGTAAGAATCACCTAAGGCATTTCTAGTGTTATAAAGTTTTCTGTAAACAAACTCTAGTCATCAACGGATCTTGAAAAAGTATCAAGTGCTTTCAACATAGTTTCTTGGGCATACAATAATTCTATTAGAATGATTTATGAAGAAGAATGTGACGCTGAAGACTGGAGTAATGACAAGACAAGTATTTTTTAAATTTAATAACACTTCACAAATATTACTGTTCTTGCTGTCTCGCTTTGTGCTTGAATGGTATTTTCTTGTATTGAATACAATTTGGTATCAGGTAGGAGGACGAGGTAAAAATGTACATTTTACATTCAGTATGCACATGTGGGTGGGAAGACGTGGTTTGTTTAAAAAAGAAATGGACAACGCAGAGCAGAATGGGTCAGAGATAAAGACATGGCAGAGGGAGAGTAAAACGAGAGGACAAACCGCTGGAATCTTAAATCAGGTCAAGATAAAATCCTCCTCCTCCTTCATGTTTCGCTCTACCTCATTTTCTGTTTTTCTGTCTCTAGCGTTGATCGAAGGCCACGAGGTTATTGTAACACTCACCTTTTTCTGCTCCAAAATTAAATTTCTGTATTTTAACAATCCCTTAGCCTTTGTCCAGACTCCTTGTGTGTGTGTGTGTGTGTGTGTGTATGTGGGCATGTTTAGTGACATATCAGGACATAACTCTGTATAATGACATGGGTATGACACAGGTATTACAAGGAGAGGGTGACTTATGAGGACATAACCCATGTCCCCATTTTTCAAAACGCTTATAAATCATACAGAATGAGTTTTTTTGAGAAAGTAAAAATGCACAAAGCTTCCTGTGAGGGTTAGGTTTAGGTGTAGGGTTAGTGAATGGCGATAGAATATACAGTTTCTACAGTATAAAAACCATTACGCCTATGGGATGTCCCCACTTTTCACAAAAACAAACGTGTGTGTGTGTGTGTGTGTGAGATTGAAAACAAGTACAAAATGGATTGCTGTGGCCAGTGAGAAGCTCATGTTCAATGAAGTGGAAATAAACCAATATATTGATTTCAAAGCCACCTCTTTTGCCACAACAACCGAATGATTATGAATCTTTCTAAGCAAACACTGCAATTCTAATTTGATAAGAAAACAGTCATGTCCTGTTATTAATTCAGTTTAACATTCATTTGAAAGCCTTAGAATATCTAGCAGGTGTTTGTAGCTATGAACTGATTTGGACAACAGATCCTGCTATGTGTTTGTGTAGTTAGTGTTTTGCTGTTGGCTGGGTAACCGCAGGTGGGCTGTTGTAAGCTGAGCTTTAGTGGATTGAACCATAATGAGAAATGTCTACTTTCCTCCTACTCACCTTCTCTCTGATCCTCAGCTTAGAGTGTAGGGGTCAATGGACTCCACTGGGCTGCAGCTGTGTGTGTGTGTGTGTGTGTGTGTGTGAGTGAGTGAGTGTGCGAGGCTTTAAAATCGAGATGTTTGACCATCGCTTACCTAGGTGGACTTGTAGACAAAGGCAAAGACCTGCTGCTGTTTTGCAGTGGGCTACAAACACTTGACAGCTTCAGATTTGACCCAGGCCTTTTACCTACAGCAGGGATGTCAATTCCTGATCCTGGAGGGCCGCCATCCTGATGCTAAACTTCTGTACACCTGCTGATTGTGAAGACACAACTTGATTAGTCGTTTCAGGTGTCTAATTAGGGCTAGAGCTAAACTCGGCTGGAAAAAGGCCCACAGAGAACAGGATTGGATGCACATGACCTACAGGAATATGCCTGGTTAAATGCAATCAACTATTTATATAAACAAAGGAAAAATGTTTTGCAGTAATGGAAGTCATAGGGGACACATATATAGCATAGTGTATAAAAGTTTAAAATATGCAACTGTGACTCACTCTGTTTCGAAAGAATAACCATATCATGAGATGGTGTAACGTAAGCACTCAATATTTATTATGATATTAATAACAGAAGTATGTCAAGAGCTGTTTAAGTCTTTAGGTCAGTTTTCATATTAGTATAATGAAACCTTATATTTTTATTGTAATATTAATATAGTAAAAATGTATTTTGCAGGTCTTTCAGTCTGTTTTCACTTCAGTAAACTAATATAAAGTAAAATATTGTGGCAATATTACAGGATGGTCTTTTGCGAGATCTGTTTTAGTGTTCAAGTCTATAGTCATTTCAAATAATATAACTTAATATTTTATTGAGATGTTAATAACATAAGAATGCCCTTTGCAAAAGCTGATTTAGTCTTTCGGTCTATTTTCAAAACAGTAAAACAATATAATATCTTTTGGTCTACTTTTCACATCAGTAAAATAATAGAACTGATATATTGTATTATAATGTGAATAGAATGTATTTTGCTTAGTTTTTATAACTCTTTAAAAATGTTTTCCCCTTATGATCCCTATTAGCATTCTTTAATGTGTATGGATATGCAGTAGATTTGTTATTTTTATCTGTCTAAATTACAAAAAGCATTTTGAATTATTCATCAACATTTTTAAGAATATTGGATACATCCAAAAAACCAGATGTTTTCCCACTAAGAAAACAGGCCCAACTTAACAGGGTAATTAAGATGAAGTTACATCTTAAATATCAAACATTTATACAGAGGAATTCAAGTAAATGCACTAACAACAGTTTAGTCTTTAATCCGAGCTGTCTGTCCAAGTGTGTAAATTATTTCCTGAGCTAATCATAAACATGGCACAGATAACGAAGCATTTAAACCAGAATATCCACTCTTCAGCATTCTAGCGATCAGTAGCCCTGTTGGTCTCTATAAAAGAAACATTCACAAGATTAACGCTCTCTAGGAAGTGTCTTTCATTTCTGTCCGAGCTTACATTAAGAGCATTTAGATAGGATGTATAGGAGCACATAAACGGTCGATCTGACCTTAAACTGTAATCATAGCTTTTTCTTTAGAGCCTGATCTGAGTTGTTTTACAAAATCCACTTAAGGTAACTCTCACTTCTAAAACAAATGCTTTGGAAACACATTTACCAGCAGATTGCTGCAGGCCGCGTTCACTTTGTCTCACTCAGGGTCAAACACTGATTATTCTGTCAGATAACTTGATGGCCAGTTGAAAATGCTGAGTAAGTCAGTGGCCACTGCCTCCATTACCAGGGTCAAATGGCCGCAGTGGTCTGTAAGGAGCAGTTAGTGGTGGAGGAGGGTCCTGCAGACATCTGTCTAAACGGGGCCAGAACCTCCTAGAGGACATAAGGGTTGAGGGTGCAATCCCTTAATAACCCTTGCAGGCCAGCCTTGGAGACGATGCCAGGAAAATGTCGCCGGTGGGAAGGTGATAGATGATGTTGGCGGGCTCTGGTTTTATTGAGGTTTTATTGAGGTTGTAGGAGAATGCATGGCTGCCATGAATAAATGATTCTCTATTACCATCTGTCAGGGGACTAAATCCATTCGTCATTATTACTTATTCACACAAGCTATAATGCAAGTTAACACAAACGTGACCACATATACACACGCGTAACTGTAAGACGGCGTGAAATAACTATTGTTAAGCAGGCAAATAAAATATCAACTCATAAGCAGCTACTTGAACATTCACAAATCGTGTCGTCTCCTCGAGCTCTCAGTCTTGGAATACATACATCAGATGTAATGAATTTCATCTACTTAACATCTGACACTTACGATTTTATGTCCAGTTGCATATTTAGATCGCTGTCCTTTATCAAGGTGATGTAGGATTATTGTTTGTGTTGGCATGCTTTATGACTGTAAACGTAGAGGGGAATGCGCAGCACGCATAATGGTCCCCCTCGTAAAAAAGAAATATATTTTAGCACACTTTAAAAGGAGTATTTATTACACAAATTATATAATTCAGTGCAAACTAAATGAATTTTTTTTTGGACAAGGATTAGCTAAAGTGCACTGTTGAATGTACTGACAACCATTTACACAAAAAATAACAGAAATACTAAGAACAGAAATTTTCTATGGAAAATTGTGTCATGTATTTAAATAAATGTAATTACACACTTGTAATGATGAAGTGCTGTATACCATTTATAACATATATTAACTTTAAATGTACTGATAACAGTACAATTGCAATTAAAAGTAATTTACATCAAGTTTACTATATTAGCCAACATCAGAATAACTACTTCTTTAAAGCATTAGAAACAATTATAGTATAATCTAAAATGCAAAACTTTTAATTTCACATTATTACAAAGCACAATTTTAAAAGTGTGTTACTAAAGAAAAACTAATTAGTGTAAAACAATTTTCACTCAGAAATTGTTAGTAAATTTGCTAAATATAAAAACGTCAATTAACACATTAAAATAAATGTGAAAATCTGAAGTGGAAAGACGGATGAAGTGGATAATATTTTGTTTGCATAAGGAAATATAGCACTGAGCAAGTTCTTCAAGCATTGCATGTGTTGCAGGAGGCTTTAGGGCTGGCAATAAATTGTAGTGCGGGAGCATGAGCTGTCTTGGTCTGGCCACTTTGATCTATGATGGCACTTGTTGTCACTTCCAGATTTTTGCATACGCATTCTGCTCACACGGTGCCTTGCTTTTCAAACCAAATTGTTCTCACCCCCCTCTCCTCCGCCTTAACCATCATACACAAAGGTCTGAGGATTTCACGTATCCATGTGGTCTCTGCACCAGCGAGAGGGGTTTAGCATGCAGTGTCAGTGCCAAGCCTGTGCAAATATTCTCCTGCTGTGTGATGCTGCGCCGCATGGTTGAATAAGTTAGCGTTTCCTGCTATGCTAAATTATGCCATTTCTTTTCATTCACTCACAGGCATGCAGGACTTGATCGACCTACAGCAGTGAGCATACTTCAGTGGGTGAAGCCCTTTGCTCTCAGAGTCTCTTTTCCACCCCTAGATAAATAATTCCGGCCTTTTTCCGTCTCCTACAGCCAGCCTGTTTATATTCATGACGCTATGCTAAGCATAGCAAGATACTTATTTCACGCTTGCATTATGTAACCAACTGGTCATTACCAGCGGATGCTCTGGCCTTGGCTTCCTGTCGTGGGGTTTGAGGAGCGTTGGGGGAGTGGAATGCAGCTCTGTACCTGCTGATTAAGGCTGATTGGCTGAAAGAGGTCATGTTGCTACAGGTGATTGCTCAGGGCCGGCAGACGTTTTACTGTTGCTCAGCGTTATTCCATTCAAAGGATTTGAATCAAAACGCAAACAGAGAACATGGAAACGTGCTATTACCAATCAAGTCACAGCTTTACTGGGGAATTTGATTGTACCTGTGAGTTCAGAAATGCATTTATTGTCTTAGTATCATATTTAGATGTGAATGTTGACATATGAGCAATATCCCTCTTGCTGCTGATATTATGCTTTCATCTAGAGCATTGTAAATAGCTCAATTCAACCCAAAGGACTCCTGTAATGCTATATGTTCAGACACATCCAGACCTTTCATTTTTAAATCTGGTGATCATTTACCTACACTTATATGATTTAATTTCCCTGGAGGTTCACAGAATACCCCACATAGCAAACGGACTTGGCCCACATGTGGCCTCGAGGTGGCACTGCTGGCCTCCTGTCTGCAATGGCATGTATCCTTTCAGCCAGAGCTGGGCCATGTGTGCCAATGAGGCACGGCGGGGATCCGGCAAACAACATGAGGGCCAATTGTTGGTGGCCCAGATCAGTCAGGTGATATGTGGCCCAAATCAGGCTAAGGTCTGGCAGCATATTATGTGACCCATGATAAACAAGATAAAAACAATATTGCATGATAATGGTTAAATGATCACATACATTTTAATGTACAGTGTATTATTGTTAAAATGTAGTCTTTGAAATGGCAAGTCAAAACAGAATGAAACATTATCATTTAAAAAGTAAGGAAATCAGTCAAGTGCATTAAACTGCACTTAATTATAATTTTATTAAATTGTATATTATTATTCTTGGTACAAATAAACTTAGAATCCTTACATGAAAAGAAAGCGAAAGAGAGAGTATTTAACCATTATCATGTAATATTTATTTGGTATACTATGGGACACACACTGATCTATAATACAGAGTGGGGGCACATCATTTTTATTAGTATGCTGTCATGCACAAGCATTAAATAAAATGATCATGAAAGTATTTTATTTTTATTTAAATCCTGTATCCATGTGGTGGTTTGAGGAACAGATCCAAATTCAATGTATTCAATGTATTTGATATGTATCTCCTTCCTCTGTAGCTATAGTAACTATTTAAAAATGTGCCATTGAGAAGTTTTACAACAAGTTTTACGGCAGCGATATCAAACGCTTCATTGGCTCTCGTCAGTTTCTTCAGAGATTGCGACATGCCATGTTTCTGGTGATGCGTGTTTTGAATGAGAAACACACACCTTGAGGAAGTGGATCGGGATAGTATTCTCAGCATTTAACAACTTAAATTATTGCCTGCTCCTCGCACTGCTATTATATTCTGCCAGAGTGGACTGCAACTGCAATGCACCGTCATTTAGACTACTGTGGTACTACTCTGTAGTTACATGTGTCTTTCTGTTACGTTTCTCTTATAGACTTTATACAGTCAATCTTTATTGGTTGATTTGTTTTTTATAAAAATAAATATAAAAACCAATGCAATACGTTTTTTTATTGCACAGTTAAATGATGTGGGTTTTTAGTCTGGTTTTCTATTCAGTTTAAAGGTCCCGTTTTTCATGTTTTTTGAAGTTTTGATTGTGTTTACAGTGTGCAATATAACATGTTCATGTTTCGCTTGTAAACAACACAATATTATTCACAAAATTCACCTATCTATATACCGCTGTTTTCACTGTCATAAAAACAGGCTGATGACTTCCTTGTTCTATGAAGTTCCTCTTTCAGAAATACCTGACAAGTTCTGATTGGGCCAGCAGTTTCTGTGTTGTGATTCGACACCAGCTTAGCGCACGCTGCCCTCCTGGAAACGCAATTGGGCTAGTTTTGGACTTGTTTTGAGAAGCAAGTGGGGAGGATTTGTTTTGAAAACCTGGCAATTCTGATCTGCATTTTTACTGACGAGATGCACATGAAAATCGCATTCGATTTTTTTGCACAGCCCTAACATCTAGTTAACAAAGCTAAACAGCATTGCCCTTTGTGTAATAAGTTATAGAAACTGTTAAACGCACCAACTAAAATAATAAAATACACTTACCGGTTGTGTCCCATAAACAATGCCATTGATCTCTAATGCAGCGACCCTTGGAAGGCCAAACAAAGATGATTGGACTCCGAGATGAAAATAACAGCATTTCGACGACATGGCGACAAACACAAACGCAACTCTTCCTCTTCTCCGTTGGAGCACAACAAGACCACGCCGCCTTTTTTATGTATTCCTGTGGGCGGAGGTGAGTCAAAAAACTGTTTTAGTGACGTCATTACTCCAGGAACTAGAGGGATGTAGTCCAAACGGTTGTTCGTTGTAGGCGAATTCTGTTAACTAAAATGTCTCACTTGGCATTGAACTTTGAGCTTTAGAATTTTACAGATATTATTTATACTCTAACAACAACATTACACACTAACTAAAGTTTAAAACATGGGATCACGAAGAACGGGACCTTTAATGTACTTTATTGGCATAGATTGTGTGTACATTAAAGCATGTCACAAAATGAATAATTGCGATTATAGTAATATACAAGGTAATAATATGAAATATTAAAATTCCCAGACAGCAATATAGTGTTGGGCCGACACTGCTTGCTGTCTGGGTTGGCTCTGAGCAATATAAGGCTCAGGTGTGGCTCAGATTTAGGGATTCTGGTTTACTTAAGGCTGAGAATTGGCACCAATAATAAAACCAGTTTTCGCCCAGATCAGGACCAGCTAAGGCTGATTAACTGGCTGAGATTCGGGCCGGTTATGGCCTATGTGTGGCCCGAGTCTTTAATCCAGTTCTGGGCCACTTCCGGGCCGTCATTCTTTGCGGTACTTGGGCCGAGGGGAAAAATCATGTGTGGCCCGGATTTGGGCCAGGTTCAGTCTTTTTTTTAAAATGATTTTAGGTAAGAAAGTAAAATGTGATTTGCAATCATGTGGAATGATAGAACTAGTATCATCTATATAACATCCACACAAGCTTTTCAAGCTTTTTGATGTTAAAAAACTTAAAAAAAAATATCATGACTGAGCAGATAGAGAGAGCTGACACTGCTTTCATGTACTTCCTCTGAACTCACTAAAATTGTACAAAATGGGACAATGTCTAGACTTAAATTTGACACAGTTGTGAGACAAACACATACAGACTCGTTCTGAGCTGTAAGCCTGTGTTTCTTAATTAGTAAAATACATATATACACATACACGTACATACCTGCCCCAAAATACAGTGATGTTGAACAAGTAAGTAAATTCATTAGAACTATTCTGGCTATAATTAGTAGCTGTTAATGACAGCTCTCCCTCTCCAGGAAAGCTCTCTCAAATAATCTGTGAAATACACTGTCCACACAGAGCACACGCTCTTCAGAAAACTGTAGATCTGTCTTAATTCTCAATGAGCCATGAAATGTTTATCCAGGACAAACACTAGAGCTTCATAAATTGGTTTTCATCAGATAATGAAGTCAGACACATAGACTGTGGGTTACTGCTATGGCTCCACGCTCGCTCATGATGATAAGAATGCAGATGATCAGCATGCAAGACATGAACTGAAGTCATTTGATACTAGGTCTACCCTAATTAACTTGCGTTTCCCTGGTTTGTGCATGCATGCGTGTGTGTGTGTGTTTGTGTACGGGGCAGATTTTTACACCTGATTAAACTGCAACAGACACATAGTTATCGACTTATACATGACCTGTTTTAATTATATGAAACAGCACAGAAATGGCATTTGCATTTTGACATTTCCATGACGTCAGCTGTGCTTGGTAATAATAACTAATTACATGTCATCTGAATTACGTAATCAGATTCCAAAAGTACTTCTAAATAGAAAATATTGTGTGTTAAAGGGATAGTTCACCCCAAAATGAAAAATTCTATCATTAATTACTCACCCTCATGTCGTTCCAAACCCATAAGACCTCCATTCATCTTTGGAACACAAATGTATATATTTTTGATTAAATCTGAGTGCTCTCTGACCCTCCATAGACAGCAAGGGTACTACCATGATCAAGGCACAGAAAGGTTGTAAGGACTCAATTAAAACAGTCCATGTGACCTTAGTGGTTCAACCATAATTATATGAAGCTGCGAGAATACTTTGTGAGCAAATAGAACAAAAATAATGACTTTCTTCAACAATTTGTCTGTTTATAATCAGATTACAGCTTCTTTTTATGGATTTCTTGATTAATTACAAAATATTCACACGTTATTTTGACGCATTGTTTACTGATTATTTGACACATTTTGTTTTTAAGTGAATTTCAGTCATTTAACATATTTTCACATTTCTCTGATGTCCATTAAAGGTCACACTGACATGCAGGTGTACAAATAAATTATTTATATTTTTAGTGTTGGAACATTGTTTTTTTTTTTTTTTTTTAAGTTTACATTTAATTAATTAGCTTTTCATCAACTAACAAACCCCCTGCAGTTATATTTATATTTTATATATTTTTTCTGTTTTTATTTTATTTGTATTTTTTTTTTTTAAATGGGTACAAAAACTACATAAATCTATGTGACAAACTAGTTATGTCAGAAATAATCAAGAAGTAGTCAGAACTAAAAAGATTTGTAATACAATATATTACATTACTACCATAATTTTTGTCATGCAATTTGGAATCGGTAACAGACTGCAATTTGTAAATAATTCACCCAACACTGCACGTCAATATACTGTGTGACTTTGTTTCAAGTGTTCCATACTGCACTGTCTCTCTCTGTACTGCCATTGAGATATTCTTGAGGGGGGCCCAGTGGCTGCCTCTGTGCATCAAGCCCCTTATGCTGTTTGCATGTCAGAGAAGCAAGGGGGAAAAGCAAAGCAAAGAACTCCCTTGAGTCAATATGAACTAAGAGCACTTGGCAAAATAGAGGCAAAAAAGGAAAAGAAAATTGAACAGTTCTAAAAATGTACTCTGTGAATTATTGCATATCTGTAAAACAAGAAGTTCCAAACCTGCGGTTTACACTGGGAATATGTTCATCATCATGTAGTGGCACTAACTGCTTAATAAAAACTTATGAGCTCAAAATCTGCTATTATACAGCTTCATTAAGGCAGTCCTGCAGCACCATCGTGCCTTCATTACCACTCTCCCTGTCGAAACAGATGGCCACTGTCTGTCTGCCTTATGTATTTAAATGGTTATTTGTTGATTTAACTTAACAGGTTGTTTCTCAGATGTGTAATTAAATGGTCTTATCTTGGTAGGCTTTTGCTTTATCCTTAATGGATGAAGAATTGGGCTAACAGTATCACTTATGATCATAATTGTCTGGATATGGCTGCTTAAGTCTGGTTATGACAGTCCCCACCCTCAACATAGCCCTAAGATATGACTGTCGAGATCTGGTGAAGTCTACCGAAAACATCAATTTCTCCCCATATCTGTGTGAGGTTGCCTTTACAGATGTATTCTGTTGTGGTACCATGATGATGGAACTTAAAATTAATGTAATTCATGTTCTGTT
Source organism: Carassius auratus (assembly GCF_003368295.1). Lineage (NCBI taxonomy): Eukaryota > Metazoa > Chordata > Actinopteri > Cypriniformes > Cyprinidae > Carassius > Carassius auratus. The sequence continues at coordinate 11,064,690 of NC_039280.1, forward strand.
ACAATTTGTATTGACAATGGCCATTGAATGCCTGGTTAACCATATTCTTCAAAATATCTTCTTCTGTGTTTAGCAGAAGAAAGCTTTGGAACAGCTTGAGGGTGAGTAAATCATTTTTTACTTTTGAGTGAAATAACCTTTTTAATGATACAATAAAGTACTTACACATCGTAGTACAATGTTCAAAACATTTTAAGGGATAAGATGTTCATGACAGGACTATGTTTGTGTTTGCCGTTAGTGGTGCGGAAGGTAAATCTGAACACAGAGTACATTTTAGCCAACACTCAGAAATCTGCAAAGGTGACCTTGGATAAATAATGACACCCTCTGAACCTTATTTGATTCTGTCAACTCCAGAACTGTTTCTCATGTCTAACCAACATGCCACCATACTTTTCTGGCTTTTCATCAAGTCATGTAGCAAATGAAACATCCTTTTTCAGCGATCCCGCTTAAAGCGGAGTTTCCCACACTTTGCAATCAGTCTTCATTTAGAGGTACAAAATGTGGTTTTATTTTATTGAGCCTCTTAAAGCCATTGTGAGCCCGCTTTGATCTCCTCCCTTAATATGAGTGTTTTATTGCATCTGTCAGCATCATCAAAGTGGAGCACAATAAAGCCGTAGGCTTCATTCTTCCCATCTCTTCTCCATTTATTTACCATTTGTTCTTTTTATCTTCTTTTTATTATTCCTTATGGCTCGTCAAGGGTTTGATCACTTGACAACAAATGAAACAAACAAGGTCGGGCTTCCTCCCAAAACCGTGCCATTAAACACATCAGGTACTATAGAGTAGTTTTGGTGTGGGGTTAAATTGATCCGGTTTTTGCATGATTCATTGACTGTGAATGTAATTGGATGCTGTTGTAAGAAATTAGTTTAAAATGCATCAAACTCAATAGCGCTTAATGAAGACTAGGGCATTGGACCACACTTTAGGGAGCTTAATTAAATCGGAGATTAATTTATTTGGGTCCCAGGGTAATTTCATATATGTATCTCTGAGAAATAGAGGTGAAATTGGCAGGAAGAAGACGTGACGAGTGAGATACCATTAAACAGCTGTTAAATGGATTACACACCAAAGCCTTCAACAATTTCATACACACACGTTTAGAGCCAAGCATGGAAGGGCAGAGACAGACACAAACACAATAATTAAGCAGCTCCTGGTTGAGTACTGGCTGGGTGACAGAAGGGCTTTTTAATTCCACCTCGACAACACACTGAGCTCGTTCAGGTAGACGGTCCCTGGAGACATGGGCTTAAAACACACACTCACACATCCTACTTATGCAATTAAATGCAAATTGAATTGCAAAGTAATGGCTTATTCCATCTGTGTGGTGTAATATTGTTTGTCCTTGGTAAAGGTAGACAACCAGTAGTGGCTGTAGCCAAATAAAGACAGTCATTATAGGTATTGGCATACGAGATGAACTGCAAAAAACAAACAAACATTCATTTAAGCCATGTTGGACAGGATTTACAGTATATAAATGTGGCTGATGATATCAACTGGCTGTCAGAGGAGAGGACATGGATAGATGGGACATACAGTAGATGGTGGTTTGAGCTTGAGACATTCCATCAGGCTAACAGTTACTAAATCAAATTCAGTCCAATGTCCCTTTTTCGTGCCTCATTCCATTTCTGCCTGGCCTGTGAAATGCATCTAGGGATACTCATGGGACTAAAACATGACCTTAACACTCTACCGCATGGTGTGGCCATATGGCAACATACTTTTATTGTTCATTTCCTTGCTACTGTCTCTTTAAGAGAACATTCTGTTTGTTTGTTTTTTGGAAAGAGAAGACCTAAGTTTAGCCAATGATGTGCTTTGGATAAGTCACATGACATGCTGTTTTGTTCTGTGGCGAGATTTCTGACAGTCTGCGATCTCTTGTTGGTAGTTGCCGAAAGAAAACTAAAACACCCGTAACAAAGTTATGATACATGATACACAGTACTATATTTGTTTAAACTGTATAAATTTGCAATTTAAAAATAGTAATGAAAAATGTAATGAAATAAAAAAAAATTATAAATCATTATTCAGCAAAAAAGATTGGAATAAATAAAAGCACAAGTTGTTGGAAGGTATGTTTAAGGTGTTAATTATAAATACTGTGCTAAAGCTTATAGTTGCAGCAATTGAAAAATATTAATTATTATTATTAACTTACACTTATTCTAAGTTAGATACACTATTGAGTTGCTGCTTCCGTATGGCAACATATCATAAAATACCTTAAAATAATATTTTTTCAAATAGTTTTTTTTTTTTACAGCACTTCAGCCATTCTTAGAAAAAAAAAATATAATAATAATTCTATAGGTCTATCATAATGTGTATGGTAGATGGTTTTAATGGAGCTGTTTTTCACTCATGTAGACACTGGATGTGTATTTTAAAGTATGTCCTTGCATTAATCTTGCATTATACTCTGTATCATTTGTTTTACATTCAAAAAGACACACAATCTCATTCTAAATGACCATTTTCTACTTGCTCGCTCTGAAATGGCAGTTTTTGTACTCTATGGCACATTTAAAGGTATTACATAAAGAATCCACTTTGAATTTGACATGACTAACAATGCTTACAGGTTGCTGTAAATTTGCTGGCTCTGTGTGGCTCTGTCCATCAATAAATCCCTCTTTGCAGACCTGCATTACAAGACAGGTTCATAAAACAATCAGTGCCATACAAACTGTTAAGGTCAGACTGAAATCATCACCGACTAGTCAAAAACTTCACAGCTTATAGGTTATAGCAATAGGTTGAAATACTTTAGAAGGATACTCTCATAAGATATATACTGTACAGTCTGGTGCTTAGAAATTATAGCATTTATATTGTAGCAACTACATTAATATCTTTCTAAACCATTATGACTCTCTAATAAAATGTATGTAAAACAAAATATATAGTTAATTACATGTAATTGCATAAAAAGTATTACAATTGAATTTTACATTAAAAGCAGTTGAACCTAACACTGCTTTTTTAACTGTCTTAAGCAGAAGCAGTATGAGTGTAGTATCGAAAGGGAACCATTTTTGCAGCCTTGATTCAGTAAATATACATTATGAACAGGGGACAGACATGTTTTCCTGGCCCATCAAACCCTTTTATTTCAAAGGATGAAGGTATGCTCCTTGTGCATTCTGTTTGCTAGTCCATGCTGTGATTTATCGCCAAATAATTTCATTGTAATTCATGATTTTTGTTGTGACGTTTAAAGCATTACACGTTCATTCACCATGCAGCACTATGGGGCTCTGTGTAAATGATCAACCTCAAGGTAATTATCTCATTAATGATGCTCTGGTCCATAAAGAAAGACACCAAAGGTTTAATTAACACTCACAAATCCGCTAGCAGACATATTTGCACTTGTTATCAAAGCTGAAGGTAAAAAGAGCAGTAAAGTCTTTTGGCATACACCCCCAGCTATACTAAGAAGAATACTTTGCGTTTTAATACTTTGTTTTACAAAATCAACCTTCAAATGGTCTTTTTAACTTACCTCCTACACAATCTCCTTATTTTCTCCTTCTTCTCTTTGATGAGGCTCTTGAGTAATCAGAGTTCCTGCTCTGTGTCTGCAAACATAAGACACTGTACTGAAGTGACCCGACAGTTTCCACCGTGCTTATGAAAATCAAACAGTTTTACTTCTCTTATCTGTCTCCATCTACATGCCTCTTACCTCCTAGAAGATAAGGGCCACATAAAGAACTATCTGAAAATATTTCTCTCTTTCATCTTTCCTCCTCCTTCACCCTCCTTTTTCAAAGACTATCTGAGCTTAAAGCAAAAACATCACGTTCTGTCAGAAAAGCACAAGTATGTATGTATCATATTGACTGTACGGTTAGTATCTCAAACTCTGTAGAATTTTTTCAAGAAACCACCCTGGAGAGTCTATATGTATTTTTGATAAAGTGTTCTTGTTTAAGACATGATCTGCTTGTTTGTTTGAGCAGACTCCAGAGGCAATGGAATTTCCTTAGTCGTTGTAAAAGCTCACTCACAATCATACGCCCCTACCCCGCGCCCCCTGAGGTGCACAGAAAATTATGATAACTGTCACTGTTTACTTAACGCTCTTCAAATTATTGAGATGTCTTCCTCAGAGCACTGTCTTTGCAATACATACAACAGACCTCTGAGGCTGGATGAAGCGTGACTGAAAACACAAAGCCTGCCGGAAGATTTATACTTTAATTCATTATTTACAGTTGATGTCTTGCTTAACAGAAATATTACATTGCCGGTCAATTTTTTATCCCTGTTACAGTGGAATCTGAGCAGTTTTAAAGAGATGAAAATGTAATCACACTCATGTTATTCCTAGCATGTTTTTTTTTTTTTTTTTAGGATTTCAAGTAGAAGCAGATTTAAGACTAAAATCAATATAATTTAACTACACAGTTAATACAATTCTACACTACCATTGAAACGTTGAAGTTGGAAAGACTTTTAAATAGTCTCTTATGTTCACCAAGGCTGCATTTATTTGATCAGAAATACAGTAAAAACATAAATATTGTGAAATTAAGGGGTGCACAATATATATCGGCCGATGATTAATGCACATCTCGTCAGTAAAGTCGGTTCTCTAATCAGCGGTAAATATATCGGGTGTGTGATTTCACATAGAGCAGCTGTTATTACATGGGCCATTGTTAACTGACAAGCTGCGCAAATCCAAGCTGATAATGAACGTGAATTTGCGCAGCTTCTCAGTTAACAATGGCTCTGTGTAGTAACAGCTACTCTATGTGAAATCACAGACGTGATGGTATTTACCGCTGATTAGAGAACTGGCTTTACTGACGAGATGAGCATTAATCATCGGCCGATATATATCGTGCACCCCTAGTGAAATATCAAAATGTAAAAAAATATTTTTGTAATCGAATAGTAATACATTTTAAAATGTAAATTAGTCCTGTGATGCAAAGCTGAAAATACTTGTGGTCAAAATTTCCATAAAAATTGCAGTAGCTCCAAAATGTTAAAGCGTTAGTTCACCCAATAATCAAAATTATGTCATTAATGACTTACCCTCATGTCTTACCTCAGTTCATCTTCGGAACACAGTTTAAGATATTTTAGATGAAGTCTGAGAGCTCTCAGTCACTCCATTGAAGCTGTGTGTACAGTATACTGTCCATGTCCAGAAACGTAAGAAAAAGTTTGGTTCAGACGCTCTGTGTGTCGGTCTGCTTCACGCTGAATCACACATGCGCAGTGTTTGGAATAACGGCGTTTAAAAGAACGGCGTTAGGTAACTACGTTATTTTTTCAGTAACGGGGTAATCTAACTAATTCCTTTTCCCGTCGTTACAACGCCGTTAACGTTACTGAACGTTAAATGCGGTGCGTTACTATGCATTGATATGCAATCCGAACGCACCCCTGGCTCACACAGCGAGTGAGCAGGTGGGTTAATAACGAGATAAAAGATTATGATTGGCTAAGGCAGAGTCATGTGTTTCATGGTAGCCAATCAGAGCCAGTATTTTTACACACAGCCCCAGCGGCGCCAAATACACACGCACGCACACCCACACACGCAACAGCTACTAAACAGAGATCCGCAGCTGCAGCAGAAATGGCGAGTCAGGAGCAATCCGATGAAAAGTTGCTATTTTCAAGGTTGAGATAAAAGCACTACTTCAAATTCATTGTGGTCAAAGCCAAGAACGTGCATGTAATGTGTACATGTGATGTGTGACACACGCATCTAAAGCTAGTGGCCAAAAACACTTTTCTTACAAAGATAATACTTGAAGTGCAGGATAAAACTCTTGCTGTCTGTTGACGTGCAAAAAAATTGAAAGTTATGTATGAACACCTGTCTGTTCTACTCATTTCAACGGACTTGTGAAAACTGCAAAAAAAAAAAAGAATTCTCTGACATATAGCAAATTTTTTTTTTTTTTTTTTTACAGTAACAAGTAGTGAATAACTATAACTAATTACTTTTTTAAAGTAACGTTCCCAACAGTGCACATGCGCAGTATCATCAGCTCCTCGGTTCTCGAATCGGAATGCGTCTGACAGAAACGGTTCTTGACTCATGAACGAGTCTATGTTTCATTCATTATCTGCCTCGGCTCGGTGTTCATCTTCAGTTCTTTCTTTACAGCAGTTCAGTCAGTGTACTGTTTGAGTAAATGAATAACTCCGGGATATTGGTTTGTTTGAACTCAGAGGGAGTCAGCCACATTACATCGTTCGCGAACCGGATATCACAAACTGCTTTGTTTTGAACTCTCTCTCACAATAGACACGGAAGAGAAGACAATGATAAATAAAAATAGTAGTTTTTGCTATTTTTGGACCAAAATGTATTTTTGATGCTTCAAAAAATTCTAACTGACCCTCTGATGTCACATGGACTACTTTGATGATGTTTTTCTTACCTTTCTGGACATGGACAGTATACCGTTCACACAGCTTCAATGGAGGGACTGAGAGCTCTTGGACTAAATATAAAATATCTTTTAAACTGTGTTCTGAAGATAAAAGGAGGTGTCCCTGGTTTGGAACGACATAAGGGTGAGTTATTAATGACATAATTTGGATTATTGGGTGAACTAACCCTTTAAGGGATCGTTCAAAATGCATATTATTTCTTATACTGACTTAAATAAGACATTTCACACAAAAGACGTTTACATATAGTCCAAAAGAGAAGATAATAGTTGAATTTATAAAAATGACTCCGTTCAAACGTTTACATACGCTTGATTCCTATCTGAATGATCCACAGCTGTTTTTTTTTCAAAAGTGATAGATAGGGGTAGGTTATATGAAAGAAACATCATATCACATCATATATATATATATATTAGAAATATCATGATTCACGATTTTATCACAATTCTTTGTCATGTTGGTTTTACTCTTTTGCAAGTTGTCTCAGCATTACAGCCAAACTAATGTCCCTATTATAAAGAAAAATCCTTTCAAGGTAACATAAAAAAGAATGGGAGATATTTAGGACAATAAAAATCTTTGTTCTTATTTTTTAATAACAAAGATAAAAGAATGACATTCTGGAGCATCAGTGAACGTTTGAACCTTTTGTAATAGTTGTGAATGATTTCTTTAGTTGTCCTCTGTCTGAAAAGATGTATCTCAAAATCATACAGTCATTTTTGGAAAGGGTTCAAATACACCAAAATTATTGAAAAACCAAAGAATTTGTGGAACCTAAAGGATTTTTCTGAAAAACAGCAAACAGTTTAACTGTTCAGGGAAGACGATGGACTAATGAACAACTATCAGCCACAATATGAATACATTATGAGGTAAAATAAAAATAAGGTTAAATAATAATGACGTACTATAAACTTTTGGGTGAACTATCCCTTTAAAGTTGGGATCATTCCAAAGAAATTGCATGCTGGAATGCTTTGTAAGAGTTTTAAAATAACTCTCACGGTCCGACTGGTCTGTGAGTGTGCTGACAGCCGAAATAAAGATGGAGTCACTTCAGCTCATTTCTGCTGTGAGAAGCAAATTTGATTCAGCTCACGGTCACATTTCACTTCCTCTCTGACACCCATTCTGACGTTCACCCCACAAACTCTCATTTCAGCGGCACTGTGGACCATCGGGCAGCTGCAGTCACCCACTTTCATATGAGGTCAGCTCTGCACTGAGTTCATTTTAAAGATTAAAATATTATTAAAGTTTAAATGTAATGCAGAGAGAGACCCATCAGTGTCAGTGTGTGCTGCGAGTTCACATACGGGAAAAGCTTTTGAAAGAGGCTTTTCCGACATTGAACCGCAAGGGATATGAATGTAGAAGCTCTTGTATCTCCAAGAGGCCTGAGAGAGGGACAAGAGAGCGGGTGGTTAGTGTGTGTGCATTTGGGGAGTTACTGAATATATGTGTTTGTAATTTCCCTTGAGAGGAAAAAAAAAAAAAAACAAGTGGGCGATCTGTCCTACTTTATCATTTCACATACTGTAGTCCAACTGCACACTCTGGAGCTTGGACAAAGACTTATTTTTACTAGTGGACTAGTCAGCAAGTCCTTATCTTATGAAAATGACACTCTGTGTGCTGCATTGGTGGTCTTTGGTGTTTTTGTTACTGCATTCACGAATGTCTTATATGTTTTGTCTTGTATAGTGTAAATGAACTTTGTGAATGCAAAGCAATTTGTATTAACTTTTTAACAGAATAAGAATGAAAATAAATTGTTGGACTGTTACTGAATAATCTAAATCAAATTCATTCATTTATAGAAATATAAAGAATGAACCATTTTCTGAATTCCACAAGGTGTATTTGCTATATGGAAAATATTCAGTACTAATTTATGTGATCAGTGAATAGTGTTTCTCAACCAGGCGATTGCTTGAGAACCTTTAAGGGGCCTGCAATATGTGTAAAATAATTATTAAAACAAGCTAAAACTCAAAATTCAGATCCAAACTGGCTTATTACTCATTAATTTGTTCCCTTAAGAAGATTCATTTTTAAGAACATGAATTTCCACTGTCTTTGATAACTTGGATATAGCATGAAAGATATACAGTACAGTGTATATGTCAAGCTCAAACAGGATTTGCTATTTGTGACAAATAATAAAAAAAAAAAAATCTGTAATCACAAAAAGCCATGTAAATCCATTGATGTAAAAAGTGTATACCTTGTTGAACATTATGTTATTGAAACAAAAAAATATATTATTTTAATAATTTTATTGGAACTCTTTATCTTTGTCATTAAAGCATAAATACCAGAAATAACCTGAGGATTAAAAAAAAGGGGTTCAGAAGCACTTGAATGCAGGTACAGAAACTAAATTATTTTGTTATTCTGTCAAATAAAAAAACAGCTATTTTTTCTTGCGACTTGGAAATATTACTTCTGCACTGATGTGGCAAAATTGAGTTTTTTCTTTCGGGGTTAGGGATTTGCCTCCACACCCTGCCGCGCACCAAGTCACGGTTGGTAATGATAGGTTTATGCTTCAGTCTTGGTCCTGGTGGTTGAATGAGATTCTACCTGAAGATTTGTGGCACACACAACACCATCACCCCCACGTCCATACAGAGGTAATGACTGTCTTTGGTAAGAACACTTGAGCGTGCCCACTCTGTCTCTGTGTCCACCTTGAGCTGACCCGCTGATCGGATCATAGATATCTGTGATGCCCAAAGAGACTCCCATCAGTCAGACTGCTACCATCTGAAACAGCTCCTGAAAGACTTGTCCACAGCTGTGATACTTCTTAACTAAATCATAAATCAGGCTATAAAAACAGTAAACATGCTTTTTTGGAAGATAAGGATAATGAATTTACAAGACACAGTCAGTTAGGGAGCTCTTGGGCCCTATTAATAGGCCATAAATGAGAAGTATGTATTTACTGCCGGACACACAGAGGAGAGAAAGGTCTTCACTGAGTACCTCAGTCTAGTTTTCAGAAAGTACTTAAAGGGTTACTCCACACACAGATTCAAATTTTGTCATTAGTCATTTAGTCAGCTGTGCCACAAGGTTGTGCTGTTTTCTTTCAAATCAAAGTGTAAATATACTATACTAACGTATCCTTGTGGCGCACGTGATTCAGAAATGCGTACGCTGCCTGCGTTCAGCTCATGATCTCCAAAATGGCGCTATGGTGATGTGGAGAGAAACAGAGGAGACAAATTGTTGGATAGGTCAATTTCATACTTTGAAATTGTTCTTTTTATACTTTTCTGGACTTTGACAGTGTTACTTACTTGGCAGTGGACGGGATAGTCTTTATCCTCCTGTTTTTTATCCAAAATATCTTAAATTGTTTTCCAAAGATGAACAAAGCTTTTACGGATTAGGAACAACATGGGGGTAAGTGATTAATGATAAAATTTTCATTTTGGGGTGGAGTATCCCTTAAAATTTAAAGACAAAGTTGCAATGAAGTTGTGGTGTCATGTTAGATGAGAATTTGTATTGCTTGATCTACTGTAACTAAAATACTTTAATCAAAAATAAGAATAAGAATGTCAAATTTTTTGTTTGTTTGTTTGTTTGCTTTTTTTATTCCCATGTATTGATAGTTTCATTTTTAGTTTGATTGTGTGAACAAATGTAAAAAATATATAAATAAATAAAAAACTTTATTTTATGTTCCACAGAGGGATAGTCATAAAAGGTTTAGAATATGAACAGTAAAAAATGTACCAGGTGAAATTTAAGGGGTGAATTCACAAGGAATGAATTGCGGCTGCTGAAATTGGCATTTATTTGCATGTGCTGTCTGCATGGTTTTAGTGCCCAATGCACTAACGGAATTATGCAAATCCTTTAGCATTTTACATTTCAAAACTCCCCATCTTGCAGGCCGTTTTTTGAGCACTTGGTTTTAGAGGTGGCAGATGACATCTAATATCTGGATAAACTTTACTGGGACTGATCCAGATGATCCAGACATCTGAATTGATTCTTTAAAATGGCTTGTACTGTAATGTCCTTCTTTACACTTTCAATACGGACATACAATATATATACGTGGGCTGCAGCCCGCTCAAGCCCAATGGTAATTCTGGCCATGAGCATACTGTATTTTAATGTTTGTTACCTTGTCATATATGCTTTCATTATGAATTCCACTCACATTTTGTTTTAAGTTCCAATTTTCTCTACCATCAACTACAACTTTTGCCTCAGTTAACTCAAAATTGGCTGCTTATTAATAGTTAGTAACCCTGATTGCACACATACATCTCAAAGATGGGAGGTGAAGACTTAGGTGGTGCTCCGGTGGAAAAAAAACAAATATACATGTAAATTGAGATATAGCTTACACTTCGAAAGGCTATGGTTTAAGTGATAAAATATGAGCAATACAAGTTGCAAAATCAGGTGCTGCACTGCTTTTTTAACCGCGGTTACCGGGGAAACAGCTATATTCCTGGCAAAAAGCTAAAGAATGAAGAGACAATCAATTTGCATTTTTCAATAAGCCGTTCTGCTTTTTTTTTTTAGTTCAAAGCCAGAAACAACCCTTACCTTTACGTAGAAAACATGCAGTTTAAATAATTGTATGATGATATTTTTTTTTTATTATAAATTAATATAATAATAATAATATAATTGATAATTTAACACCATCTGACTGGAAAGGAATCTTACACTCATCACAAATTTTAATGCCTTAATCAAAGTGTATCAATTGATAGTAAACTAGCTTGGGAACTGGAAGACCAGAGAAACTAAAGACAACAGAAGTGCAGTAAAATCCAGAAGATTGCGTATAATGGTATTGTGGTGAATTACTTTTATTAGAACACCCTGGATGCCTTTGTACCTTACCATTAACTGTGTAATGAGGCAAAACATGATGAGAACAAAATGTCTAAATGGCATAGTTTTAACAATTATAATGAATAATGTATCATGGGATTTTCCGGATTTTATGTTAATTAGTCAGTGGAGTAAACACCTTGCTCTCAGGTGCACCAGGGGTGCTACAGCAGCTGCTCGCTCAGTTCCAGCTCTAATAATTTAGACAGAAGAGGTGATAAGAAATGGAGTTGCCATAGTCTATAATTAACATTCCAAAGCAAACCCTTCAACAACTGACCATGTTAATGAAGAACTTAAATCATCATTCTCACATACAGTATGATTAAAACTGATGTTATGCTAAAGAGATTTATGTTTAGAGGTTCAGGTTTAATTTGAATGAATCCTTCACAATGGTTCCAGGTTTAATCACACAACCCAGGAACTGAAGGATTACTAGTAAATTCTGGCTATGTCATCATTCAATCACTGGAATGAAATTCCAAATCTTTTTTTTTTTTTTTTTTTTGCTTTCTGAAAAATTATAATAATAATAATTACAAATCCTTCTCTGCAATTCCCAGTTTCCCATATAGCTATCTCGTGTGTTATCCGGCAGAATTCATAATGCAGGAGTGCATGGCAATTGATAAAGTAGGGCTGGAGTGTGCTGAAAATATTCCAGAAAGGTATGTTGCTAGTCTTGATCCCTCTAAGACTTCTCTTGAGCAGTAAAAAGAAAAAACAAACAAAACAATTTTTTTTTAAATGTAAAAGCTTATATTAAGTGAAGAACATATTCCAAGCTGTGACTTACAATATTTTAATAACTGACTTTGACATTTCAGTTTTTCAGTTTCAGTTCTCTTCTGAAAATGTTCTGAAACTAGCCATCTCAAAAAATAGCCATCTCAAAACAATTCTAAAAAAAAAAAAAAAAAAAAAAACCTTTGCATGGTTATTGTTGTAGACACTAATCTTGGCAACGTTACAAAAATGGCAACATTGTCCAGTAATGCCAAATAAGCTACTTTCAAACATATACTGTACTGTGTGTGTGACTAAAGAAAGAGAAAGGAGAGAGCATGTTCATGAAGATTTCAGGAGTATGTGACATTACCCAGGATGATGCTTTGATATTTAAATTCCCTGGTTGAAGAAACTGACATGCGTCTGCTAGACAGATGCTGAAAAACATGGAATGACCCTGAAAGACGTGAAGACAGAGAGATGGACAGATGAGGGGTCTGAAAACAAGGAGATAGACAGATGAGCAGAAGACAAAAGAGTCTTACCTCTACTGTACCTGTTTGGCAGGCTTACAGACAACACTTCCTTAAGACAGTTCACAGCTCTGACTGCTTACGCCACGAGTGTATTCACTGTGTGTGTAGGAACACTATCACCTTATTTCACTCCAGATGGAATATTCATGCCTTCTGGTTCTCACTTCCTTTGCAGACACACCTGCACACACACGCATACATGAACATACGCACAGATTTATCCGACTCTTGTCTTTATATATCTCACCACTATTTCTACAGCCAAGACAAGGTGCTACTGAATGCATTAAATTATTACTTGATAAGAGAGTCTTTCTATGGTAATTTGCAAGGACATTATCCAGTAATAGATGTCCTATTAACAGGTATGCTCAGCCACAGTTGTAGAATCATGTATGAATCAAATCAGACAGGCTAGCAAATATTGTAAACCAGGGTCTCGCAAATGTGGTTCTCTTTTAAACAATCACTCTGTATCTCACTATGGAAAATGCCCCATACTAGACTATGGAGGCTCCAATTACACCATGTCTGTCCGAAGGATATACCAATCACAGCTCATGACAAGTAAGCTACACCCTTCCTATATATACAGCTTTGATCCCAGAACAGCATTTTTGTTCCCTTCCCCATTAAGAATTCCCTGGCTTCAGCACCTAGGCTGCGCTGCTCTTAGTTTGTAAACGTACCGTCAAGTTTGATTTTGCCAAACATAGTATAGTCAAAAGAAAGAATCTGTTATGGATTCTCTGCTCATTACTGAGCTTCTTTGCCTTGCTAAAAGAAAATCTGTTGTGGATTCCCTGCTAGTTGCTGTGCTTCTTTGCTTCGCTGTTATTAGCAGTGTCACTACCTAACGCATTGAGACATGCTAACTAAGTTTATCTGACTTACCATGTCAGTGTCCAAGGTTGCTTTGGAGAAAGGGAAGGAGGCCCGATTGCACTCATGTCCAGCAGTATGTGGATTCATGATCTCGGGCTTGGATTTGCATCTGATGTATATTGCATGCATGGGTGTCAAGCATGCCCAGGCCACTCTGGCTGATGCAGAAAGATGTGTGCACTGTAATATCATGTATTGCCGGCCATTCTAGAAAGAAGGCTTCGGGTGGCTACATCTTCCAAAGATTATCCGGTTCACTCTGCTACCCCTCCTTCGGCAAAGGGGGCCCCATCCTCTCCCCCTGGGCTCTTCCCTTGTGTGGGGATATTATGGATTCGGAGTCCCCTGAGTTTACTCTGCTTTTTGACTAACAGCTGCTGTAGGAGGGCAATAAGGTTGAGCACATATTAAAAATTTCAATATGTGACAAAATAATCACAATGTAATTGTTGGCAAAGGCATGCGGCCCTATATAAGCAGGGTTGAGCATGGTTAGTGCCTGGATGGGAAACCTTCTGGGAAAACCAAATGCTGCTGGAAGAGGTGTTAGTGAGGCCAGCAGGGAGTGATCAGTCTGTGGTCTGTGTGGGTCCTGTCACCCCAGTATAGTGAAGGGGACAATATACTGTCAAAAAGCACAGTTTTTCAGATGAGACGTTAAACCGAAGTCCTGACTCTCTGTGGTCATTAAAAATCCCAGGATGGCCTTCAAAAAAGAGTAGGGGTGCCCAAATTTGCCCATTGTCCTCTGACCATCATGGCCTCTTAATCATACACTGATTAGCTTCATCTCTCTGTCTACTCTTCACCAATAAGCTGGTGTGTGGTGGGCGTTCTGGTTCAATATGGCCGTCACGTCATTCAGGTGGATGCTGCACATTGGTGGTAGATGAGGAGATCCCAGCTCCTCATGAACACTGTTGGGAACGTTACTTTAAAAAAGTAATTAGTCATAGTTACTCACTACTTGTTCCAAAAAGTTAGTAACTGAATTACTCTATAATAAAAGTAACTCATTACCAGGGAAAGTAACTATTTGCGTTACTGTAAAAAAAAGGTGGTATGTCAAAGAATTTTTTCTTAAGCAGTTTTCACAAGCCAGTTGAAATGAGTAGAACAGACAGGTGTTTGTACATAACTTTCGATATTTATTGCACGTCAAAAGACAGCAAGAGTTTTATCCTGCTCTTCAAGTATTATCTTTGTAAGTAAAGTGTTTTGGGCCACTAGCTTTAGATGCGTGTGTCACGCATTACATGTACACATTACATGCACGCTCTTGCCTTTGACCACAATGAATTTGAAGTAGCGCTTATATCTCAACCTTGAAATGCCAACTGTTCATCGGATTGCTCCTGACTCGACATTTCTGCTACTGCTGCGAATCTCTGTGTAGCTGTTGTGTGTGTTTGTGTGTATGTGTGTGTGTGTGTGTGTGTGTGTATTTGGAGCCGCTGGCGCTGGCGCGTGTGCCGGCATGTGTGTAAAAACACTGACTCTGATTGGCTACCATGAAACACTTGACTCTGCCTTAGCCAATCATAACCGCTTATCTCATTTTTAACCCACCTCCACACTCGCTGTGTGTCAGCCAGGGGTGTGTTCGGATTGCATAGTTTATTAAATCAATGCATAGTAACGCACCGCATTAATGTTCAGTAATGGTAACGGCGTTGTAACGATGGGGAAAGTAATTAGTTAGATTACCCCGTTCTTTTAAATGCCATTATTCCAAACACTTCTCATGAATCTCAAAAACATCTCCTTTCATTGTTTGCATACTCCTTTAATGGAATCATATGATGTTGCTTAAAAGAACATTATTTTGTGTCTTTGGTGTAAAGCAATGTGTTTGTGCAGTTTAAAGTAAAAAAAAAAAAAAAAACATTATTACTTAGAACTCCCAACTGATTTCTAGTTGTGTCCTCTTTTTGAAGGTCAAACAAAGTAGTTTCACTCTGACAACGAAACAAACATCGTCTACACAACATGGCGGCACTGTCAACAGAGAGAATATAAGTTGTTAAAATATTTAAGTGAACACTCAAAATACATTATTTAGGTAGTACTTTACAATAATTAACACGTTAATACATTAATTAGCTACATTAACATTAACTAATCTAACCTTATTGTAAAGTATTTCAATTATTTGTTCAACAGAAAAGCAAGCAGTTTTACGTGATTTGGTATGGCAGCCAATAAAAAAAACTGTTTCCTTACCTAAATCTGCCATTTGGACCAGTTTGGATACTGAATCACATCTGTGCTTCTGAAATTATTATCTTTTTCTATATAGTGTAGTTAGCTTTCTCTGTGTTATACTGTATGTGGCTGCTTGTCACGCATGAAAAACAATTTTTTTTCAAAGTGCCTTTGATGGGCAACCCAATTTGTTCAAAACATGGATTCATTCAGAAACTATATATGCTGTGTTGCACGAAAATGCACAACAAATATTTTGTGGCTTTAGATGTAATATTTTTGTCTGCAAAACTGAACAAAAACAGACAATATATATAACACAATATTAAATTCTCATTTACTGAACTGTGGTATAAATTCAAATGTTCACTCATTGTATTTGCGACAAACAACACTCAGGTGATCATATGACACAAATATGAGGCATTTTACCCCAATATCTTGAATTTTAGGGCATAACTGTATTTATGGAGTTGTTTCTCTGCATCATATTTCATACATTACATTTCATAACAGTCAACTGTATGAAATGTAAAATGACGTACAGGTCTGGGGGCAGGGCCATTGTGTTAACTGCATCAAAATATTTTAATCATGTTATTTTTTCATAGATGATTAATTAAATAATTAACTGAGAATTAATTAATCAATTAATTAAGAATTAACATGTCAAACTGACAGCTCTAATTCAAATACAAATGTTTGAAAAAAAAAACACAATTCTATTCAATGTCTTTTTCCTGATCTCTGTAATTGGCCAGTCATGTACCCATTCTGCACCAAATAGTCAACAGGTAAAAACATTATTCAAAGCAAATTGATTTATCTTTGGCTGTTATAGGTTACAATGAAAATGTACTTTCCCACGGCTCTCCTAAATCTCACCGTTGCAACTGAATGCATTGGGTAGCGCTGACATTGAGGTGATGATTGATAATGGCGTGTGCTTTGAAGTGCATCCAAGTCTGGCAATATTTTGATTCTTATTCGTATATATTCAGCTCTCATATTCTCATGCATCCCTCCGGATGAGCTTTTACAGTGAATAAAATGTGAAACGCTTCAATGTATTCACTTATCAGACCAGTATCTTATTAAGCTGTCTGAAGCACAGACATCTGAGCACAACTGTCATCTCTTGTTTTTCTGAATAAGAACATGTGAGATGATAAACATTTGAAAGCCATTATATAGACATGTGCTTTAACTTCAAAATGGTTCCTGTGCAGCACCGTACCTGGAGAGGAAAATGGACATCTCAAATGAGCTGTCAGTGTCCAAAGGAGAAAGACATCTGCATTAACAACCAGCTGTTCAATTCAGTTCTGTACATACAACGTGAATATAATCAAAATGTTGTTGTTTTAAAAAGGGAGAGAGTTGTAGAATGTGGTTGGACAAAATGTGAACACCCATTATTATAGGTCTTAATATAATCTGTGAAAAAATAAGCATCACAATTACCTTTTTTTTTTTTTTTTTTTTGTGATTTACTGCAGCAAAGTAATAGCTAACCTCAGTATTTACACTGAAGACCTTCACAAAATCAACATATATGAAGGAGCTGTAATTCCTAGTGGTCGACCAATTATTCACAGACACTGATGCTAAAATGCGAAAAAAGTGTCATATAAAAAACTCAACAGTTGGAGCACCAAGACGAACTTCAACAACTGTCCGATGGACTTGAATATTATCAAACCACTGTGGGCATTTTTAAAGAGAAGAGTGAGAAGCAGTTAGCCTTTTTTCAACATCTCTGAAGCAACTGGCAGATGTTCTGAGAGATGATGACATTCATCTGGAGACTATTCAAAAGTTGCATCAATCTATTCTATTCATGAGGAAAGTTTTCACCCTCGTGTGAAATTTAGATTTTTTGAATTCCTAGTTAAAATGAATGAATTTCAACAGCAAATATTCTCTGAAAAATAGTAAATTAGACTCCGTACGTGCAGTGTTTTTATGAACTGTAAATGTTGCTTGGATAGTTTTATTTGCAAATTATTATTATTTTTTTTACTTAGCTCTCTGTCCTTCTAAATATCTTTCTCTCTCTGCATGGTTTACCATGACGCATAGACATTTACTGAATCAAAATCAGCCTCTTAAGGTGGACCACAGTGGTTCTCACATTCCCACACATACTTTCAGATGCACACCAGGCTCAATCCGTCTTGGGTTTAGCACTCTTACCTGACCTGGATTCGTTGCCATGGTGAAATCCAGTTACGAAACAGGACACTTGCTCATCGGACACTTACACATCTGCTAATTAATCTAAAGATGTGTTACAAGTACGTTAACATAACTGTAAGCCAATCCCATTTCACTTCATGCAGATTCTTATGAAATGAAGAGCAATGAATTATTATTTTCTTTTTTTTAACAAATGCTAAACAAAAATATGCTACTGATGCTAAAAAGAGGTCACAGCAGATCCAGAGGCTTCACAGTAGTATGAAACCGTAAGAAGGACCATCTGTAAACACACACACAGAGCAGTAATCCATAACATTATGACTCCTGTGTCAGCATGCTGCATCTCACTTTCTCACGCAGGGGTCTTGTCAGACGACATCATCATTACAAGACTGTCATATGACATCGTCACAAGGAGACTGTCGCCTCTGCTTCTATCCATTGTCAACTCTTCTGGCTTTTTTCCCATGCTGTTGTCACAGCCGTGCCACGTGTGTGTTAGATATCACAGAGCGTTTGAAGGATACTCATCGGTTGTGTCTAAATGAGCCAGAGTTTCTCAGTAGCTGCTAAATGGTGGAGATTTAATTGATTTTTTTTCCCCAGCACTGCTAAAAACACTTGCCGCATTTTAGCACAGCATCAAAAAGGGGGTGAAAGAAAGAAGGGAGAGCGGGGAATCAAGGAGGTCTGTAATATCTGGAGAAAGCCATCCCCTTCAGCACTAACCCGATTCATCTTAATGAAAGGGACAAAGGATGCAATTTCAAATCTGCCATGTTTGCTTATGGGACAACAGACATTTTTGAGCCATTCAGTCAAGTGGTAAATGCCATATGCCTAACTCAGTGACATCAAAAACATCTGACAGGTATAAATATAAGTCCGCCAAAAAGAAGGCCATGTAATGTGACTGACAGAAGTCCTGCATTTATTTTTAGCTTATAGATTAAATGCAGATTCCTTTTGAAAACAGACTCTTAGCCATTTTCAGTGCATAACTATTATGCGGGTTAGCAAAATGAAAATTCAATTTTGATAAAACATTTTGATCCATGCTACTGATGCAAGTTTTAAATTAAAAACATTTATTTTTGAACAGGAGAACAAGAGACAACTGTACCCTCAGAAACCATCAGATAAGCTAAGCCTGCCATAATGAAAAAAAATGTCAACTATAAAAAATAAATAAAAGTCAAATGAGATGTAATCTACATTCCAGTAAATGCCTACTGATGAGTCTTTTTGTTTGTGAAATCAGTGATGAGATCTGTAAAGTCCAGCTGTTTGGCCAATTGGATTTCAATTGACAGAATGGCGAGGCTGTTTAGTCTATCCTGGCCCATTGTTGATCTCAGGTAGTTTTTTACCAGTTTTAACTTGCTGAAAGCCCGTTCACCTCCTGTAACTGTGACAGGAAGTGTGCAGAAAATCCTTAAAACAATGCAAAGCTCTCCAAAAATGCTCTAAAACTGGTTAATGTTGGCAACCTGACGTTAGCTGGCCTGGCCCATAATTTACTTACAGCAACAAGCAGTCTGGTTGACAAACTGATCTAAAGATTTAACATTAGCATACATACATTAGCGGCAGCTGTCTGGAGTTGACTACGTTAACTTTAATTGGATATAGGTGCATACCAAGCGAATATGGGCGGGAGCAAGATAAAACGGTCTCTCTTCAATTATCACAACATGGATTAATATGTGCTTGTACTGTGTCTTTTGCGACGGCGTCGAAAGCGCCTTATTATATTGTACTCTCTGTATCTCTCTCTCTATAAATATATACACCCTAAGCAATAAAAAAGTATACAACGTCCTCATTCAAATGTACCATCTGTTCCTGTTTCAACGGACACTGCGAACCATGCAGCTTCTTTTTTATTTTTATAATCTTTTAAAGATGTATTATATAAAATAGGAAGCTGCGCTACAGCTAAAGTTCATTTTTGAATTTCTGTACAGAGAGGTCACGCAGAGACGTATCGATCTTCTACTGGTCCCACATATTCACGTGATGCGAATTCGCAGGTCAGAGTTCACCAAACTTTGGAACGCAGCGAAATGCAAATTTTTTTTCGCATGCGTATGAATGGAAGTCAATGGAACGAAAAGTGCAGTGTGACCGCCCCAATAGGCTAAAATAAAAATAAATATAAAAAAATTCCAAAAAAAATAAATATAAAAAAATGCATGGGATTTCAAAGGGCCCTCTCCCAAGACGGGGCCCTGGGTAGTCAGGTCCACTTTTCCCCCCACTAACACGCCCATGACTGTAAATACAAGTTTCCTTGTCAGATATTTGACAAGAACAATCTTTAAATCATATGTGCAACTGGAAAATGGGAGATAATTGTGATATGTGAGTTTCGTGGGCCATAAACTGCACCTACATAGTTCCTAGCAACTCTATAACTCCAATCATAAACATTTTTTTTGTCTTTTCCCAATAGCTACATTGCATATTTATGTATATATAAATAACCATTTTATGCATATGATATATTTTATACACAATTAAAATAGCAGGGCTTGAGACTGTCCCATAGACTGCCCAGATTGAACGTCTGATGGCAAATGGAGTATTCATTTCTGACAACGACTTTTCATACCTTTTGTGGACCTTGACAGTGTTATTTATGGGACAGTCTCAACTTACAGGTTTTCATCCAAAATATGTTTAAATGTGTTCCGAAGACAAACGGAGCTTTTAAAGGTTTGGAACGACATGGGGGTAAGTGATTATTGACACAATTTGTATTTTAGGGTGGAGTATCCCTTTAAGTAAAACAGTAATAAGAGTTTACCGCTATGTTTTTAGTATGTACTGCATCTATACTTAAACTGAACTTATAGGTATACTGATAGTTTACTAATTAAATACTTGAAGCATTTTTAGGACACTTTTAAGTATAGTCTCAGTAAACTACTAGTTTAGTACATTAGTTTTATACTGCAATATACTCATAAGCTTCTTTAAGTAAACTTCACATCATATTTTAAGTATACTATTATGTGCCTTTCTACTAAAAATGTAGTAATTTGTATATTATTTGTATATATTTTTTTATAAACACTTGAATGTGGGTGAGTTTCATAAGTTAAAAAAAAAAAAATATGACTAGATGGAGTCGATCAACACCCCAAAGCTTTTCATGGGTCAACATTTTATTCTGTAACTTTACAGTTTTGATGCTGTTTTTTTTTTTTTTTTTTTTTTTTTTTTTGTCTGGTGATTACCTTTAGAAGCATCTGTTGTTTTTCAGTTTCTTCTTCGTTTGTGTTTTGAAAATTCTGTACAGGAGATTTGTAATAGCTCCCCTACCATATAACAATGAAAAAATTCTTGGAGCAGAGCACAAATAAATGTAGACTTTGAAGAATAAGTAAAGTGTACTTAAATTTAATTTTAAATATATTTCTGAAAAGTACATAAAGCACATTTCTGAGAAGTACATAAAAAGTAGACTGTTAAGTATACTTTCCTATTTTAAGTTGAAAATAAGTATACTAAAAGCACACTTGAATAAACTTATTTTTCCTAAGGGTAGTCAAGAGTGTCCAAACTTTTGGCTGATACTGAAAGAGCATCCTCTTTATGTGAGTGTGTGAAAGCAGATGGCAGCAGATAAGCCAAATCACTAAACTATTTGTGGATATGGTCTGAGATAGGCAAGGTGGAATACCACTGAGAAAAATAAATCCACAGCATTCCATTTTAGAAGCTGTGGTGTGTCGAAGTAAAACTAGTTATTTAGAGTTATTTAGAGTTTATAGCTGCTGTCTGCACAAATAGTACTTGCACAAATGCTTATTTTCATTAGCACCTTCCGATTTATTAAGCACCCCTAATAAGGAAGTTAAGATGTCTTCTTAATCTAGGGGTTGAATTGATTGGTAGTTTAAAGAGACCCAACTAATTGATATGTAAAAGGAAGCATTGCCTACTCTGTTGGATCATTAACATCTAAATGGAAATCATTGCATTAAAAAAAAAATCACTCAAAGCTATGTCTAAACACCCACTTGCCCAGACACAAAGACATCTAATTAGTTTGTCAATATTGATCTGTTTGGTATATAACTATTTCCCTCAGAAATACATGTAGGTGGACCATCCAGTCTCTTAGACACACAATGCACAACCCAAAAATATTTATCAGCATCTCATTCGTGAATTCCAGCGTCTTCATTAAAATAACACACATACAGAGAAAGATAACAGGGCATTTCATTATCAGGCATACGGTAGAGGAAAAACCAGTGGAAAACCGGCTTTGTGAAAGAGAAATTCGCGTATTTTCCTAAGGCTTTCAGAACATCTATTGGTCCCACTGAAACAAATTACACCGTGATCCTCCTGTGAAGTTTCATGTATGCAGTGTACGTTTGTGTATATATAGATCTGCAGGTCTTCATGCTGCACCTAATTGATCAAACTCCTCTTCTGTTGCTTTGTGAGAGATGAAACAACATGATCCCCCCCCCCCCGGAAACCTACCCACAAGGCACCACTAACTAAAAATGGGGTGTTTTACAATATCTGTGCAATGCATATGAGAGTCAGTAAACCATTACAATTCTATTGAGTGGCCAAATCCCAGTGGGTCCAGGAAATGTAGTCATTTTTCATGTGTCACCAACAGGAAGTCAGTCGCTAAATGTGTGCATCTGTTATGCTGTCCCATGAGAGTTATATGCTTGAAGTTTAGTTCCACAGGAGAAGACAAAGATGCTGTGGAGACCACAAATATCATTCCAGTAAGCAGACAGACAAAAAACACACTGAGAGAAAAAAACTAAACAAAACAAAAAACACTTTCTTAATCAGTGTTCTTGTTTTTCATAAAAAGGTCTATGCTTAAAACATGATAAATTTACATTAAAAAATGGGATATTATTATTTGTTTCCAGAGGACATCTGTTTGGTTACAATCTACCACAATTTAGTTCACTTAAAATATGAAAATGCTAATAATACAACATATTCTCACACCCAAGGTGTCAAAAACTGAAGCATGGCCTTTAGCATCTTTAACATCACTATTAAGACACTAAGGTGGTTTTATTTGAGACTTTTATTTACATTAGCCTATTTAGACAATTTTAACACCTAACCAGAGCCCTACCCCAACCTAAAAATGTGTCCATTTAAAACACAGGATGTAAGTCAAAATGTACTGAAAAATGACAAATATTCCAAGTTTTTTGAGACCGAAGGTTTGCTTTGAATCAGGAAACAATTGACCTTTGGAAAAAGACCAACCCCCTTGGTTACTGTTGCTATGTCCGACAAACCATGGCACTGTCACACTGCACATCATGTTCTCACACAGTGAAAATACATCGTAGAGCAAAGAGAAAACTGACAATGCATTGACAGACCAGGTTACTTTTGGTGTTAAAAAAGTCTCAGCTCTCATATTTTGTCATTTTTTAATAAATTAAAACAATAAATACCATTTTGTGTTGTGACGGTCATTGTAGCACCTCAATTCAAGTGGCACGTGAAATGATTCTCTCTTCCTCTTTACAAGTTATAGCTTGAAATTAACATAAATGAACGTCAGAAAGTATCTTGATTCAACCTTGAAAAACTCCTGCTTGTTTGTCAGACAAAATGGCAGAGTTAACATTATGATTGGCCAGATCACCTGTCAATCAAACTCCCACCAAAAGGTGAATTGAACAATGCAATTCCTACTGTAGTTTGTTGATATAGTGAATCATTTATTCATTTATTTATTTATTTTAATTTTTTTTGATGCCTCATAATCTTCTTATTAAAGTGATATGGCAAATATCATAGATCTTTATGTGTTTGCACATGAACCCATATTTATCTTTCAACCTTTATCTTTCATTTTCTCTGATGTGCTCTTATTTCCCTCTTTATATCTCTCTACCTCATTCTATATCTCTCTGAGAAGAATCGATTGGCAAGACACTCTAAAGGAAATGAGATCTGACCCTCTGCATTTGGCCCGCTCCGCTCACACATTCAGAATCATAATGACTCCTCCAGCAGACCAGCACACAGGGTGTGAATGTGTTTGCATCCATGCGTGTGCCGATGGGTATATACTGTATGTATGCATTTGTGTCTGCATATAACACTCATACCAGGGTGAGTTTATATGTGCGGGTATCTGACTCTCACTTTCTTTTTTTCTGGCCTTTCACCACCAGACAGACGTAGCCAAGCAATGAGCTCAGACTGGAGATAAAGTCAACAGCCAGCATACTCTTAGCTAAAGCCTTTTAAGTATTATCCCCAATTAATTCCCTTCCTTTTCTGCTGTTTTAACTTTATGAGCAAAAGCATCATTCAGTTTCTGGGCTCTGAATGTATCTTGAATGGCTTTGAATGAAAACTAATCAACCAAACGCTGCCTGTACGCCTCTTCCAACGTGGCTCTTTCTGAGTGGCTAGGTTGATGTTTAGCGTTGCGTTTGTTGGTGTGACAAGTTCAGTGCATGAAACACTTCCTACCATCTCTCTTGACTGCATGTGTAGCAGTTTCATGAAAATCTTAAAAGGAAATTTTAGATCACTGCTTGACAGTTACTATCCATTTCCACTTCTCTCAACACCTCAAGTCCTGCCATACAATAGGAATAGAAGCTCTGTTCCAAAAGATAGCTGGCTGCCTTCCTGTCTTTTAACTACAAACCTATAGGCAGTATCCCTGTGAATTCACCGTGGGATGTGTTTACCAACCCTTGTCTAAAATTATGACAGGAATAACTGCAGTTGCAAAAGATGCAGTTTATTTCAGCGAAATGAGGGAAAAAGCCTAGCAGTGTTGTTATCATAGTGACATATCATAATGTCATATTGTGTGCTCAGCATTTTTTCCTCATTAAAAAGTTTTAGCCCTAAAGAAAAGGGTACTTTTGAAAAATATATTTAACATGATGTACACATGAGATGAAAAAAAAAACATATCAGTAGTTTAAAAAAGCTGCACTGGTCAGATGACTGGCAGCTATGGCTGCCAAACGAAAACTGTAATGTTATAGTAAAATATCTTAAATGCAAAAACAATAATTGTACAGATATTTTTATTAAAGGTTTTACCAGAAAGAAATTATTATTTTACAGGTTTTTTTTTTCAGTTATGATATTTTACTTAAATTTTACAGGTTTTGTTTGACAGCCAAAGCTGCCATGTCATTTGAATGTTTTTATTTTATCGGACTTCTTATGTGTGTGTGTAAAACCCTTATTTCACAGATTTATCCTTGTTTCAAATACAATATTTTACTTTAATTTAATGTTTTTTTTTTTGCCAGGCATTTGACCAATTATATTTATTTATTTATTTTACAGTGTGCTCTATTCTAAATGTTTGTTCATAGAGCATTAAATGAGTCCTAAAACCAGTTCCATTATCATGAAGTTAGTGTTTTGAGCTTGTTTTAACACAAGCTCAAGATATTTTATTTTATTCTTTGATATAAAATACATCAGTAATACCCCACTCATGATTTTTTTAAGCTTGTGTGTGTCTTTAAAAAGGTAGTTGCTATTAATAAGTGTCTGATTAGGATCTCTGAGGCTGTCAGGGGCATTAAACATTATCACACCAAACAGGAAAACTAATCTACTCGCTATAATCTGCTTTTAGAGCTTGGTGTGTTTATACCTGCTCCTCTGCAAACTATTCAGTTTTCAAATATACAACTTTTAAAGAGTTGTTGGCCACTTAGTGATGATGATGATGAAGTTGTGCTTGAGCTTGTGACTTCTGGTGACTGCATTTAGGTTTCAAAATAATAATTTGTAAAGATTATCATGATTAACAAAATGTGTAAGAATCACAAAATTGTGTTGTTCACAGTGAAAAAAAGAAGCCACTTTCATTAAGAGTATCAGCAACAATCATGCTAACTGAAAGGACATCAAGGATATCTGTATGTCAGCCTAACAGCTGAAATCGGGACATACAGTAAGCTATTTACAGTTTTAGTGAACTGTCAGGACACCAGGACAAACCTTATGAAAATGGAACGTCTGGTCACCCTATGTCTGCAACCCACATAGGCAGTATGCTAACCAAAATAGAATGTCAAAAGTGACTCATTTGGAACGCTCTACATACTGTAGCAGCAACACTTCATGGCACAAATAGTGCTCATCATGAATAGCTTGAGAGACACAGCTGATTCTAACCAAAGTTGATGTGTTGTTGTAGAAGTACAGCAGGGCACTACCAAGACCATGTGTTTGATTCCCCTACAGTATAATGAATGAACTCTTAAAATGGTACTTCTTGACTGGTATTCAAGTCATTTTGGATAAAAGCACCTAACAGATGTGTAAAGAAAATGTTAGCATGTCTATAAGCTAAACACTCCAATAAGCTCTAAAAGCATAAATAAGACATGTCGCAGCCAAAGTGTTATGGACATGCAGTGCTCTGACATGTCGGCACTGGTCCCTTCCAAAAGCATCATTAGCCGATTATGGTTTATTATGGCCAATTAAGTTTCCTTCATTACCAACATAGTTCAATGATTCATGTTTCCTCAAACCATAGTTCAAACAGACATTCGCAAAACAGCATCAAAAACTTACATGGTTGGAACTACAGCTCTCAACATGTGGTGTATAGTTTCTGGTTAGTAAGACAGGTGGACTTGTTCATGCTAAAATTTAAATGTTGTCATTATTTACTTAACCTCATGTCGTTCCAAACCTGTATGAATTTCTTTATGTTGAACACAAAAGATGATATTTTGAAGAATTTTGAAGAACTAAACCATTGTTTCTCCCTGTTTACCTCCATAGTACAGAAAGAAATACTCGTATGGAAATCAATTGGGACAATCTACTGTTTGATTACCAGCATTCTGATTACCATCTTCTTTTATATTAAAAATAAGACAGAAACTCATACAAGGTTTGAAACAAAATGAGGGTGAGTAAATGATGAAAAAATGTTAATTTCATATCATGCTCTTGGATGCAATAAGCAAGCTAGCTTACAGTACATTCTGTCTTTCATTCCAATTAAATATATACATTTCAATCTATAGATTAAATTTTTTCAACAGTACACATATGCATAAATGCACAAAGGAACCCCAGATTATGTCATAATAGGGAACCAATGATTAAAACATGAAATAAAGCAAAATGACAGGAAACATAAAATAATATAGTCATCAGGTGCCATGTTCATTACATAGAATCTCAGTGATCTCAAATCAACTAGTTAGGTGGAGAGCTGAAAGCTGAATTATATTGTTGAACACACATGGTTTAAACAACAGTGATGCAACAATATTCGGGAAACAGTCGTGGCTATCTAGTTAATTCCTAAAATGATGTATCATTCTTTCATATCAGCAAGTTACGTAGCATTATCTCAACTATGCTTACATAAAAAAAATAATAATAATAATAAAAAAAAAAAACAGTAAGGAAACCTTCTAAACTCATGCTAAAAGCAAACTAAAGCCATTTTCCTCAGTTTCAACACTACTGTACAGTAGCTATTTGTTTTTTGGATGGCAGTGTTATGACACCTAAATTTAATAAATAGGGTTATGATAGGTTTACATAAATGTGTTAATTTTGCTAGTTTAGCTTTCACTTACAACAGGAGACAGCCTCATACACTGATGTTTTATTTTGCTTGTACAAGCCATCATCAATGTTCATTGCCACAGCAACTGCTGCTTATCTCATGTATAAGGAGAAGCCCTGCACTCATAAGATTGTGTCAAGACCTCATGAAATGCTTGTTGCTGTCTGTGTACCATGTAAAAAGTCCTTCATTTTGGTTCTTGCTTTCTGGAATGCCGGAGCATATTTGTGGTGCCTTAAAACGCTGTCTAGACTGTAAGCTCACTAGGTTTTGGAACAGAGCTTACTTGTACAGATATCCCTTGTAGCCGTAATACCACTGCACTGCTGGAACTGTCAATAGTGACAAATAAACTGCAAACCGAGTAGCACTTATAGAGAGGGCAGAGTGACAGAGGGGCTTTATGTGTGTGTGTGTGTGTGTGTGTGTGTGGATGGGGTGGGCTAGAGGGATATGGATGTCATGTTGTGACACTTAAAGCTTTATAAACAGCATTAGGAGGAAGAGCTGTCAGACACCTTTAGCTCAGCGATCTCTCACAGCCCTGATGAAGTACAACCTAGCTGTGTGAGCCTTGTTACTAGAAGCTCTTCCTCAGACAGTCACATGCTCACACACAAATATATGTTGTTTCTGCAAATGCAGCACTTTTTTTGCAAGTGTGTCGTGAGCAATGAGACACAGAGGTACACAAACAATATGGGTTACAGGTTATAGTTTATACTGAACCTTCAGGGATGGATAAAAACACAATCATGATGTAGTTTATACGCTGTGTGTGCATCAAAGAGCAGAGCAAGACTGAGATTGAGGTGAATTTCGATCAAAGAAAAATGACCAAAAAAAAAATGTAAATAGCTTAAACTTATTTATGAATGATTTCTGCATGGAACCCGTCAAACTGAGATTTTAGAGTGTGAGGTACAACAGAGATAGCAGATATAGAGGTTTCTTCACTGCACTCAAAAATATTTAGGCCTAATTGAAGATTTGAATGTCATTTAAAATTTCCATTTATTTGGATTACTCCTTTCTCCAAAAAAAAAAAAAAAAAAAAAAAACCTTCAATGTGATGCATATTTGTCAGTCATGCATTCATGAACAGTTAAGATATATGAAATAGAACACTTCAGTAATCTTATAGCATACTAATAAATTGAATGTGTATTAAATACACAATAATCAGATTTTTATATTTAAAATATATTATATATTTCAATTTTATACATTTTAACTAATTTAATATTGCTTGTTCCTACCGATTAGCAGTTTAACCATGTCCATACTTTTTAACAAAATAAATTTAATTGTTGTCACATTAAAGACTATATGATATAATTATTTAAATAAAATAAAATAGATACAAATGATAAAATATGCCCTGATTTTTTTCAGAAATCTTAGCCATTTCATTTACTTATGCATGACAAACAGACCTATATATCACATTATGTTTATTAGTTTGTGTGTTAAAACTGTAATGCAAGTGGATATATGCAGTTCAAAGGGATATTTAGGCCTAAATAATTTTTTGAGTGTGCCATCTAACTTCATCTTATTTTAGTATGTAGTTTACGTGTGATATCCAAATGAATAATAGATGAGAGGATTCATATCGCTGCAGAAATAAGTAGGAATTTCAAAGAGTTCTAAAATGTTTCATGCCATTGGGACTGTACTTCAGCATGGTATTTGAGATGAGGAGAGGCTCAAAAACGAGAGGAGATAAGAAAGAAGGATAGAGGCGGAAAGAACGACTGGCCTGGGGGCGGGAAACAAAAAGAATGATGCATTGTTTTTGGATTATGGGATTAGGCTAGAATTCCCACTTTCTGAAAACTGAAAAGTGTGTTTAACACTTCTGTGGGGAAATGAGGGAGAAAGATGGACAGACAAACAGAAAGACAACTACATGGAGAAAACAGCACACAAGCATCATACCATGAACATTATAGTACATCCAGAGTGATTTTGCTATCTGAGTCTGGTCACAAACATGCCGTCCAAACAGATAAATGAGGAAATGTTCAAGGAAAGTGCAGGAACATCACAGAGGAAATGCAGGTTCTTCAGTCTGTTTGTACTTTTGTCGAGAAAATGGATTCCTGGAATACAAAATCTACTCCTCTTCCCCCACCTTATCCCTCTTCTCTCTGCATAGGTTTTTATTATTATTATTATTATTATTATTATTGATTTATTTGCATCACTCTCTCTCTCTTTTTGTATTCTACATGTATTCTGCAAGCTGTCTTTTGACTGAATTCTCCTACAGTTAATTAGAGGAGAGATCTTACTGTGAGTCATATATGGAGATTGCAAACCACATCAAGTCTTCATTTAGAATTTTGACTCTATAAATCAGCAACGTCATATAACTCGTAGGCTTTTTAGACTGCAACAGACACTGCTTAAATATCTGTGTGTGTCCTATAAACTGCAGGAAGTGTTCATACCAGTAATGTTTGTAAAACAAGTACAAATTGCTTACAGATTTTGAAATGGAAAATTGATCACAGAGAAAACTGAGACAGCGCCGGATAAACAGAATTATACAGAAATGAATGAATAATTGCATTCATAAATTTCCCTTTAAGTCCCAGTGCTCTGTTGGGACCTTCACTCCGTCATTACAGCTTATATGATTCACAAACTGAATATGAGACAGCAGTCCAGATAGAATTTCTCCACTCCAGCTCATATAACAACACTCTCATACTTGATTAAACATCATATAACCTGCACTACACCCATTGTGTCAGTTAGGGGCCATTTACATACAGTATACTGCTTTTGCCATTTCCACCACACTTTGTGACCTTTTTTTTTTTTTTTTTTTTTTTTGCATTGTTTCGTGCATGACAAGGCATTCTGAAAACTCTTCTTTCTCTGTACAGCCAATCTATCTTATTACTCTCTTACTTTACAACTCTACTGTCATCATTCTTTTTTTAACATCTCTATACTGCTTCAAATATTTAATAAATAAACTTTTCGAATTCCAAATGTCAACACGGCTGTGTTCAAAATCAGTACGATTTTGAATATGATATTGCTTTTATTTAGATTAAGATTAATTTAAATAAGTAAAAAGTTTATTTTTTTTCTGCCAAAGAAAGGTACATCTGCAGTGGTGTTTCTTTCTGAATGAAAGATTGTTTGAATTAATGATTCTATCACTTGGTTCCATTCCAGAATGAATTTGTGCTTTTAAACAAATCAGTGGAATGAATGATTCAGTGATTCATTCATAAGTGATTTGTTTAGTTTTTCAATTAATCAAAGTTTTAAATGAATCTGTTCAATTAATGATTCAATAATTCACACCTACTGGCGTAACAGTGTGTCCAAATGTATCATCACATAATCTGTCAGAATCAGTGGCCATGGACTGTTTGTGAGCACCCATTTGAGTCATAAATTGAAAAACAGAACACCCTACAGTCTAATGCAATGGGACCACAAGTCAACATCAAGTAGCCTATTACTTAGTAAAGTATATAAAGCCCTAAACACACTGCATGATTTTCAGCTGTCCCAGACGAAAGATTGGCACTGTGAAACAATTGTGGTGATTTCTGTGATCCTGGCTCCTAATTGGTGG
The DNA here is from genome assembly GCF_003368295.1 of Carassius auratus. Lineage (NCBI taxonomy): Eukaryota > Metazoa > Chordata > Actinopteri > Cypriniformes > Cyprinidae > Carassius > Carassius auratus. The sequence continues at coordinate 11,095,792 of NC_039280.1, forward strand.
TTTTGTGCCGTATATTGAGAGAGGTTCAAAAACACCCATTGTGTAGGGGCTCCAGTCATCGTATAGTCTACAGACGTCGTAACCAAGTTTATTAGATCCATGTCGCACAGTGTGACATGCAGTGATCTTATAGGATTGCTAAAATCGCGCAGTGTATTTTGGGCTTTAGAAGATAATGATTTGTTTTGTCTCAAGAGTAATATAACTGTTATCTAGTAGTCAACAGTGTGGTTGTCAAAATCATGACAAATTACAGTGTATGTGTCTATGTTCTCAAAAATATTTTATTCAGGAATACGCAAAGAAAAGAATAAAGATTTACACAATGTCCTAGTTGATATGAACCATCAACTTAAAAAACAAAAAACAAAAAAAACTTTATTCAACCCAGATCAGCATTGTGTAAAGGCCCATTCACACCAAGAATGATAACTATAATGATAACGTTAACCATAGCTATACAAGTGCCCACACTAGCAGACAAAAATGTTTTGCTTATTATAAATATTCACTGTTGTCTGCAGCTTAAATGCCCAAAGTGTGTGAATTCTGGCTGATACTGACTCCCAATGCTTTTTATCGCTTTGTCATCTGGAACAAATCATTCTGAAATTGTTTCTAGCAGTATTGTTTCTCTGTGTCGTTATGCACTTTGTCGTTATTCCTGTTCTCACAGCATTATTTAGAACATGAAAAGCTTTTATCATTTAAAACTTCAGTTAGTTATTATCCTGTCTGAAGAGGCTATAGTTGTTAGTGTATGTGTGGATATCCTGCAGGAGCATTTCCACTACTAACAATGATGCCCATGAAAAGTGACTTCTGTTGATGGAGTACAGGTACGTCAGGAACAGTCAACAACTTCACCTCTACACCATCCCTCTCTCCGCCTGTCCACATCCAGGCCTGGAAATCCAGTCCTAGCATGGCAGTTCTGCACCCTGTGTCCATCTCTAACAGCTCAGGCTGTGTCTGACAGCACCTCCACGACTTGATCACCTCTCAGAGCATAAACTTTTGCCCTTTCATTGGAAACTAGCAAGAGAAATCCCACATCAGGGGAACAGAGGAGAACTTGCTAGAATCGCACTGTGTATATCAAATGCAATGAGCTGCAGCCGCATTCAGTTGATCCTGAAGCTTTGAAGAGATGTTCGTGATCACAGTCTTTGTGTTGTTAGGCTTCCACATTGCGTGGGTTACGCTCAGTCAAGCAAGGCTCGCTGGAATCAGATCATTGTCATTAATACGAGATGCCACCTAGATGTACAGATACACAACTTGGCATGTCAACATGCAATCAAATCTGATTTGGTGTTGTTTTAACAACAAAAGCCTTCCTAGCACTGGCTCACATCCTAGTTTTCAAAGACCCTCAAAGATGTTTTTAATGAACTATTAGGGCCTTGTTTAATATCTCACACAAAAGAGGAAGAGCAGAAGAGAGGGGTAGGTGTGGTCTAATCAGGTCTCTCATGCATGATAATTGGCAGCACCGACTGCCTAATAGAATTAGTGCGGCTTGCTTTGTTCCTCACACTTTGCTTGCCAATTACGCTGGTTAGGTTGAAAGGTGTGTGACCTCCACCCTGAACCAACCCACACCTGGGGTGTTGTACAAGAGATAAGACTGTCACATCAATTTTAGAAGCTGTAAACTAAAACCCCAGAGGAATGTGCACATGCTAGGAATACACAATAATGCACTTAAATGAACTACAGGTCTCAATTCATATTAAATGTGATAAAATGAGGCTTCATGGCAGTGAGACTTGATTAGAGCTGTCAAATAGAAAGTTTTGAAGAGGTGACAAAAAGATGATGATTTAAAGAATGTCAGTAAGCAGTTTACCATTAAACCAATTCAGATGGAACTAAAGGACATTCAAAAGAAGACTTTCAGCAGTTCACCCTTACATATAATATTATTGAGCAAATAGTAAGCATATTTTGGCATGCTGTCCTGGGGGAGGGCTCCGAGCCTAGGATGAGAATTACGGAGCCCCACACATGGCATGCAGGAAAACATAGTAGGCTAAATCGTGTGCACGATTTACTAATTAATTCCCTCAATGTACAAAAACGTGCACAGGATATACTATTGCGTTCCTTCAATTTACTATTTTGTTCACTCGATTTCATAAATTGTGCACACGATTTACAAAACATTTCCCTCGATTTCGCTAAATCTTGCTTGTCACTTGCGGGGCTCCATAGAGAATAGATTAAGAGTGAGGAGTCGGAGAGGAGGGATGTCGGAAACGGTTGCAGTAAGTAAGTAGGCTGTGTGTGTATATTATATATTATATATATTATTAATAAATATATATTATATTACGTTATATATTTATTATATACTATTATGTATACCGACGGTTTTGAGTATTAATTATTTTTGAAAAAATAAGAAGAGAAAGATTATGATTTTACAAGTAGCCAATCAACATAAAAACGCCCTGAACTCCGAAAAAAAAAAACACCTCTTAATGTTTTGTTAGGTAAGGCGTGTCACTCAGTACACGCTGAAGGCTCGTTGCAAAATAGCCAATGCGTTTAACAGACTAGAAATGAGAAGATCCTCCAATAACCAACAGGTCTGGTGTTTGGGTGCACTTTGGATTCCCTTTAAGCTATAATGGTGATGGCAAGAGAGTGGTGGATAAATAAACAACGGTATGTCGCATCTGCAACATGACAGGGTACACCAGCGGGAATACAAAAAAAAAACAAAAAAAAAACAGCGGGAATATCTGGGATATATGCGTCAGTACTATCTGGGAAAAGACGAAAAAAAGGAGAAACATGCACGCAGCAAACTATCCCTGCAGCATTTAGACACTATAGCTTACAGGGAATCCAACCCAAACACCAGACCTGTTGGTTATTTTAGGATCTTATATTTCTGGTCTGTTAAATGCATTAGACATTTTGCAACGAGCCTTCAGCGCGTGCTGAGTGAGCGAGCGCCTTAGGGGCCGTTCACATATCGTGCCTAAAAACGCATGGAAAACGCTAAGCGCGTCTTTCTCCTGAGGCGTCTGTCTTTGCTAAGCAACAATGACGTGCTCTCTCCATGAGACGCGGAAATTTCAGCGAAGGATAAATGGATTTGCAGCTCTAAAAATCGCTTGCAGTAGCTCTGCTACTGAATTTATTTCAAAATTGCAATCCATATACAACTATGATCAGCTGTTCCTTCATCTTGGCTGAGCTCTCAACGTTGTTACGGGAAAGGATGAAGCTGATTGGTTGGTTCTTGTCACATGACCCGCGGTGCGCTTGCGTAAAAACACCATGATCTTGTAACTCCCATTACTTTCCTGCAGAGACCTATACTTGTAAGAGGTTGCTTCCATAATTTTGAAAGATAAAAGACATGAAATAATTTAAACCATAGTGCATCAATTTAACTATTATTAAATATGATATTTGAATGATAGATCGATAGATACATACATACATAGATATATATGATTCCTCCCCATCCCCATTATTAAATTTATCATTCTGAACATGTGACTGTTCATATGAGAAGCAAAGTCCTGGGTTTCGTTTAATTTATTTTCCAATTACAATTACAGTCCGAACTGGGCTAAAGATTAATTTTTGAGATTTTATTCCTGTCCGAATCAACCAAGTCTGTTTTGCTTTCTCTCTTACAAAACCTCTATAAAAATTCCATAGGAAATTACCAACTATTTTTCAGGAAACTCAATGGTCCTCTGAGAAATGTAATTACTGAATGTAAATGTCTGTGATTGCTGATCCATTATCCCATTGCTTTGTTTTGACTATCCTAAGCTACGATTTGCACCAATCTTCAGCACATCGCACCTTTTAAAATGTACTGCATCCGATGAAAAAGTAATATAATAAAATTAATTAAGTCGAGCAAAGCATGGAAACTTTTAATTTTTTTGTGCACACCAAAACACAACCTTCTGTAACAGCCACATCTAGAAAACACACACTCCTGCCTTTATAGAAGTTAATACCATCTGAAAAGGAACATAAAAATAGACGTGATAAGAATTGTAACTCATATGTCCTTTAGAAAATGATTCCCCTCCAAATTATTGCTTCCATTTTACTGAAAAAAAAACAGACATTTTGTGAAACATCTTCATTTATGTTCCAAAGAAAAAGAAAGTCATATAGGTTTGGAACAAATTAGTAAATAATAACAGAATCTATTTAACTGTAGTGCAAACTAGACCTAATTAGGAAAGTGTAAGGATCGGGAAATATACACTCAAACACAACAGCTCTATTTATGTGTCATAAAGGAATCACCCACTGGGCCACAGCTTTGACACAAACAAACAGCTGTGAGGTTATTTAAATCCCTGCGATTTCAGTTTTAACACACTTGCATCCGTTAAAACATCCACTGTGACTCATTCTGTGGATTTGGTTAAGTAGTCTCTTTTTCTTAACAACAACAACAACAACAACAAAAAAAGACCCACAACATTGAAAGAAATGTGGCAGTTAAGTTGAAAATATTAGTTAGATATGTTAAATTTATTGCTGTTTTACTTTTAGAGTAGGACAACATTACAACAAGGCCAGGGTTCTGTCTGTACACACATCAGTTTGTGTATCTTTCTCACAAACACAAGAAACCTGCTTCCACAGCATTGCCAGAGACAGGAATCAGCTTCTGTCTCTGTGGGTGTCCTCAGAGTGGCAGAGAGATTGCCAGCATCCATATTTGACAGACAGAGACTGAGAGCGGGAGATATTGAAAGAGTGAGTAAAACAGACTGACAGAGTTTGCCTAAATTCAATATTTCCGTTATGCATTTTCATTTTCTAATCCAGAGGGCAGCATATGGGGCTAAAGAGACTGAATCACACGCTGAGCAAAATGAAGTGGGAAGGAAAAGAAATTACAAGCCGAGTGTAATATGAAATATGAATACCATGCCCTGCCATACAAAGGCAGACACCTGCCAGAACCAGTGTGAGATGGTGGAGAGTGAGTACACGGCTCAGAGCTGCTGGGGGAGACATCGCGAGGAATAGTCCTGTCTGAGAGATTATAAAAATTGATGTGATGAAGCTCAGACTTACTACTCACAAATTAATTTGAATGTTTTCTATTTCACTTACTCATGTGAGTTCAGTCTGGTGTGATACCCAAATCACAATATTACTAATCAGAGGCAAGTTGAGACACCTCAATAATTGTTTAGAGCAGGCTTTTACAACTTTTCTTGCTTTAAAGGCTATTAAGGTGAAATATGTTCATTTAAGCTCATATAACACTAAATATTACTTGCACCCATATTATTTAAACCGCTATTATTATGCAATGATTCTCAATCAGTTAATACTGTGGGAGAAAAGACTCACCATTCAGACCCACTAAGGCTTTTCAATTCATAATAACAGAATATTTTGAATTAAATTAATCGAGTGACTGTATAATGTTGCAAAAGATATCAATTTGAAATAAATGCTGTTCTTCTGAATGTTCTATCTATGAGTAGAATCCCGAAAAAAAATATTAAGCAGCATACCTTTTTTTTTTACTTTGATAATAAGAAATGTTTCTTGAGCAGAAAATGTGTATATTAGAATGATTTCTGAAAGTTACACTGGATTACTGTATTTTGATCAAATAAATGCAGCCTTAGGTGAGACTATCTTTAATCAAAATATTTAGAAGTTTCCCAATTGTGCACACACATGTGTGTGGGAATCACTGCTTTAAAGCCATTAACTATGAACACTGCTTTTGATCATGATCATCATACTATATTTGCTGGGATAAGTCATTGTAAGTCATTCTAAAGACGTTAGTATTGATTAGATAAGACTGGAAAATACTATCAAAGCAACAATGATTGCAGAATGGACCACATTATGTACTATTACTTCCTCATTGAGATACTATCAGTTCTCTTCCTATTTGCTTTGTACACGCAAACTGCACATTTCTGTTGCAAGAAATACCCAGTAATAAGGTGACTTTCTTTGATTTTAGCCTATTTCAGATCATTTTGATCTAAACAGTGCCATGAATCAAATTTTTGTTTTTAAATAAAGAAAAAAAAATTGGCAAAAAAGTGTGTGATCATGTGTAATTTACACGAAACAGCCACTCTGATCAGGTTAAGCGAAACCTGATGTAATCTAATCTGCCCCACATTAACACAACACATATCTTCACAGTCTGCGCACATTGATTTTATATTCAGCTCTCACACAATAAGCCTTGTTTATTTGTGTGCATGTGTGTGTGTGTGTGTGTGTGTGTGTGTGTGTGTGTGTGGTGTGCATTTAGAGATGTGGAGGAGGCTTAACGAGCAAGCTGAGTTAAACCCTTTTCACACCGTGAATGAAGCATCTCAGCCATGTCCGTTGTGGCACTGAGCTGTGGCACTGATAAAACCTTTAATATAACCTCCTTAGTGTGTGTGTGGACACACCACAAAGAGCCTGATCTTTTCTTTCTTAAAAGCAATGAAGTAGAGGAATGGTTTGCATTTAAATCAGTGCGTGTCCTCTGCTCCTCACCAGCCCTTTTTCACTCCATGCTCTTTTTCTCCTTGAGGATGTAGCTTCTGCTTTCAAACGTCTGCTTTGGAGACATTATAGAAAAGTTGATTGCAATTTGCAGCATGTGTCATTTCAATATAACTGTCTACTCTTCCGCTTCTGGCAGGCCTCGTTCTTTAGACTGAAAAATAATCACTCTGAACACGCACGGGAATGCAAACATACACGCTCGCAAACAAGAACGTTACCTTGAAAAGATCTATCGAGGCTGTTCGGAGGCTGTATTTAAGAGTCCCAGCAGTGCCCATCAGACGGAGCTAATTGCTGCTTTCCCAGCTTTGGGATGTTGCATTTCCTGTCTGAACCTGATGCAGAGGAGGGGATGATGGGAACACAGCTTTATGACAGATTCATCCGTAATTTGTCTATCTGTGTAAATAGAGCCTGCGGCGAATGTGTCTGAGTTTCTGACAGGCAGTGTAATTCCTCCTAAATCTGACATGGTCTCCTGAGATGTGGACGTGCATGCTCATACACGCACACACAGATGTGCAAGCATGCCCACACGCATGTAGACACCTACTCGTGCAGACACGGCAAGGATGTGACAGGAAAACAATGGTAAAGAAAAATAAACTGCAATTCTTTTTCCTGAAGGAAGTTGGGCTGGCAGGTGTAGTATCCAAATTTTGAAGTGCAGACATGCTCATATTAAGAGGACACCTGACCTACATTGTCGACCTATTTAACAGCTCAGTCGCTGGGTGGCCACAGGAGATTGGACTCTCCAGCCCTGTATGGATTCTCAGCTAGGCACATATACACACTCACTTTATATGGAGCCCTGTGGGATTACAATGCAAAAAAAAAAAAAAGAAAATTTAATAATCATAGCCAGTATTTTGCTCTTATTCTCCAGGAAACATACAGTATCTAAGCCAAATTGCATATAAATGTTTTAGAGAATCTTGGAGAAAAAAATATATAAATTGACCATCTGAAATGTGTTTTCTTGTTTTAAGATAAGCCTAACAAAACATAGTGAGGTGTATGCTTAAAATAAGGAAAAAATGCCAAACAAATCTGAAAATATATTTTTGACGTACATGAACCAAAGACATGATATTCTTTGTCCAGATAGAATAAATTATATATATATATTAAAAAAATTAAAATGCTTTTCAGCCATACAGTGTCTTCATAATTCTATGATGTGTATTTGTTTAACTTTGGAATTTTATTTGGGTCGTGTGAAGTCAGACATGCCTCTGTGATTCAGCTGTGCTGATATTACAACGAAACAAAAATATGTGTTATATTTACATAATTAATCAAGTACACTGGTTCTATGAGACATTTAAGTTAATTAAGTTAATTAAGCTAAGACAAACATAACTTCAACATTACAGAATTGAGTTATTTATACAAGTTCCAATTACGCAGTCTCAAAGTGATTTTATATGGCTCTCTGACAAGATTCATTTAATCAGTTTCATATATTAGGTGTCTCATCACTAAATTATAAGTCTGTACTAGTTACGAATGAGCGAGCAATAGCACATTTTATCATGCAGACTGCTCAATATTATATGTATTTCATAGCTACTCTGACTTAAACACACTGAAGAAGATGATCATGATGATTCCAAAGTCTAAATTCAACAAGATATCCTGACATACAGAGGAGCACAAAGACACAGATGTTATTATATTATTGACTCAAGACCAGACAAACTCAACTGAACAGACAGGAACTTAAATGCACAGACCAAAGGATAATTGTGACCCTGAACCACAAAACCTGTCTCAAGTTGCTGGAGTATATTTGTAGCAATTGCCCAAAAAACATTGAATGGTATAGATATTTAGAAGATATAGAAGATATTTTGTACATTTTCTACTGTTAATATATCAAAACTTGATTTTTGATAAGTAATATGCATTGCTAAGAATTAATTTGGACAACCTCAAAAGCGATTTTCTCAGTATCTTTTACCCTCAGATTTCAGATTTGTGCTGTATCTTGGCCAAATATTGTCTGATCCTAATAAACCATACATCAATGGAAAGCTTATTTTTTCAGATGCTTTCAGATGATGTACTGTATAAATCTCAATAATAAAAAAAACGACACTTAAGACTTAAGATTTTGGGGTCCAGGGTCACAGTTTATTCGACACATCTGAACTTAACGAAGAACTCAAATCAGAAACCAAAACAACAAATGAACAAAGCCCATGTGGTTGTGACAATGTCCTTTCGGTAAAGCAGGATATACAACTATATGTCATATACATCTAGTGTAACTGAAATGGTTCTAAATCCCAACATAATGAAACATTCAACACTATCAAATCTCTCATCTTGCTCAAATCACTTAAATAAATAATAACACATTTTTACAATTTTACTCTCTTCATTAAGTCCTTCAAAAGTAATCAAGTTTAGAAGAGAAATGCAATTTTGATGTGTAGACCACAAATAAATTGTTTGAGTTTCAGGTATGTTTTCCAGTTTTTCGGTTAAGAATAAAATTCTTTAACAGGAAACTTTAACTAGTTTGGCATAATATTTAATAAATGTTTCTTAATAAAAATGAAATGCCACAACAGAACAACCCTACATTTTATAAGCATGTGTGTAGGAATGAATAGAAGCAAATTGCCTAACAAGAATATGAATTATTATTTCTTGGGGGGAAAAAGCAGTAAAGCTGTTAAAATTAGTTATCCCTGTGATGGACTGGCCATCCTTCCACGGTGATTCCCTGCCTACGGCCAAAAACAGTTAGGCTCCAGCTCCACGTACGATCCTATATAGTACAAGAAGATTCAAAAACATAATGGATTTGGACATGAAAAATGATTAAACGCAAATATTACATGTCTAAGAATGTGGCACATGTTTTAAACTAAACTTTTAAACTAAAGGATTTTTCCTTTTGACATGCATTTCTGCACATGCATGTGAAGCATTTTATGTTGTAACATTCCTCTATGTCAGTTGGCATCATATGCAGGTTTCACAGTCTACTATGTTTGGTGAAGACTGATCTGCTCTCCCATTAGAACAGTACTGTCAATACTCCTCCCAATCAACTGTCAAGTCATCCCGGAGATCTGATCAGCAGTCATGGATGGATTAAGAGACTCTTGGCTTCTGGTCATAAAGGCATCCAGTCCACTTTCTTTCAACCTTCAGGATTTTGAGAGGGAAAAAGAGTTTGCAGGAGAAACAACGTCCTTATAATAGGGAAAGTACATAAGCCACTTTATTGACACTATCTGCCTATTCTTCAAACAACTCCAGAGTAAATCATCCGTTAATGAGCGACACTCTCCTCCTAGACCACTGACCCTGACGAAAGCTCAATAATGAGCTCTCCTGTTAGGAAGCAGGGCTGCCGCTCTTTTAAACAATCTCTCAATATCGGCATTATCTGCAATGCTGGTTCAGTAACTTTCTTGCATCAATAAACATTATCCTCCTACCTCTTCGATGACTCAATAGTGGTACGTGTAGTTTTTAATCAACAGTAAAGTCACTGTTGGAGACTATTCTCTCATGGTGAACTCTACCGGTCTTGCCCGCGGTGTCACTGTTGACACTGGCTGGCTTTGGTGTCAGTGCAGTAATGCTGGCCTCATCCTGCTCCTCATTATTACATTGATCTTTCTGGGCCTTTCCTCAGAAGTTCAATAACATAGAATCCTTGTGCAGTCAGGCTGCTTTCATGGCATCTTTTCTAACTCTTAGCTAAGTCGTTTAGTTGATTATTGGATTTTGTTACCTAAAACAACATACTTGACAATTATCTGCACTTCTCATCCTTGCAAAACAGAATACACATGGCTGTTTCATTCAGATAAGGTGCACATACTGCACCATAATACAAGATTGACATATGAAATCATTGTCAGGAGAATATAATTTTCTGAAATGGAACAGTTTATTAAACTTTTACACACAAAAAAAACAATATTTTATTCAGAGGCCCAGAGTGAACAAAAATATGCAGTTTGGTGCAGTTGCTGATATTTATATGTACACAATGTAAGATGAAATTATGATAGCTTGTAATGTAAATCAATGAGGTCTTTATGAAAGTATATCAGATACTAACATAAAATGCATATAAGAATCATTTTCATTCTGTATATTATAATAATCTGTTTTAATAAGATGAAATTTTAGTGCTTAGTTTTATGATCAAAGCTTTGTAGTTTTTATTTTGGAGGCAAAACATTTTAATGAAATGCAATACACTGATGATTGAGAGATGTACAAATAATTTTTCCTCAAAAGCCTGATGTATCATATTTAATATTTACATTTTAACATGATTTTATAATTAAGTGAACCCAAGTTTCTCCAATCCAGTGACTGTTCTTGATCTATATAAAAGTTATTAAATATATTAATACATTAACCATTAAACATCACAGCAAAAATATGTATACAACAATCTAAAGGGGCATTTTTACAAGTACTGTATGTGAAAAGGCATTTAACTTACTAAAAAAGTATATATTATCAGTGAGACAACAGAAGATTGTGCATAAGAGGTTATTCAGCAAAGTTATGATCACACTGATATTCAGATGCCTTAGAAATGTGCATTTATAAGGCTGACTGCCCCATTACGTGCCTGTTTAAAGTAATTGATTAAATACAACTTTAAAGTTTTGTAAGGTCAGCACGCAAACCAGCTTGTTCCACTTGTTGGTCCACAGATGGGGCTAAATTACTCCTAATTAAACAATAATCGATTAATTATAATAACAAGAATCTGTTACTGAAAGTACTTTTAAGCTCTGCGGGTGGAAATACTATGCTTCGGTCCTTTTTTATTCAAAAACAATCATTACAGATTTGGGGGGTGGATGGGTGGGCTGTGTGACACCAATTAGTGGTTCAAGGCTTGGATGACAAGGCTGTGCGAATGACGCAACTCAGTCACAATGAGACAAATCAAACTGGACTGAGAGAGACCCGCAGTGCACATTTCTGGATTTACACAGGCAAGTGTATGCAATAGGGAGTCACTCGGATTTAAAGGCTGGACTCTTGATTGATCCATCTGAGGCCTGCTGCAGGATCTGATCTGACAGTAGTTTCTTTAGGCTCCTCAAAGCACAGCAGAGAGTCATCAGCATTCCTCTTCTCCGCTCACTCCATCATGAGCTCCTCTACATTTCATTTGATTCCTTTAACCAATCAATAACCAGCCAGACCAAATTCCCCTTGTTTAGCATAAAAACACCATCTCTAATCAAGAAGAGAGTGGGGAGGCATAGAGACAGAGACGCTTCTTGATTTCAGTCTCAGCTGTCTATCAAACTATCAGATGTTAGTTCATAGATTTATATCGTGAGAGCGGTCTCATCCTAATATACAAATTTGATACATAAAATATAACCGGTTACAGGTGCAAAGTCAACAACAGAATAAATAATCATTTAAAATCAGAATACATTAACCTGAGATGCAAAAAGACATATCACTAGTATAATGTGCAGACGTGACAACGGGTGGAGGGTCTAAGTGTAGGCTTTATTTTTTAGCGTAGTTGGACAGGCAGGGTCAAAACACCAGCAAAAAAATATATCCAGGGTAATCCAAAAGAGTAATCCAAAAGAGTAATCCAAAAACCAGGTAAACAGTCCAAGAATAAAACATTAAGGTAAGATAAGGCAGGAACTAGACAACACGGGCTAAACAATAAGCAGCAATGTGTGTGTGGATGAGTGCAACCTTTATAGTGTCACTGATGGGAAACAGGTGTGGTGTGATAATGAGTTCCTAGGCAGAGGGTAATGGCAAATGGAGTCCGGAGAAAACAAAGACAAGACAATTGCAAATAGTTTTTATATTTTAAAAGGCCAGTGGTATTGAGAAAAATATACTTAATTCGAAAGGAAAAAGCCACCCCCACCCCCCAATTGGCAGATATTTTATCTCATTTTAAGCATGAACTAAACTTTATTAAATTAATAATAAAATAAATATCTTAATATCTAATGTAATTTTCCTTTTCAAGTAAATGCATCTTGATATAAGAATATTTGTACTGAGAATAATATATATATATATATATATATATATATATATATATATATATATATATATATATATATATATATATATATATATATATATATATATATATATATTATAACACAGCATAACATTTGCCAAGAAAAATAAAAACTTAAGAGGTTGTAGGTAAAAATGTAAAAAAAAAAAAAGATCATCAGGAGACTATTATCAGTGCATAAAGGGTCTTAGGACAGAGCTGGAAATGTAGGAAATGTAGAGGGCAAATTATAAGCCTGGCTCATAAATTTTAATTAGGTGGCGCAACGTTTGCCCAGTAGTTGTAATAGACTTTCTGAAAAACATCTAGGTGCTACATTCTTTTCTTCATACTAACTTGGTCATTATTTAAATACAGTAGTTATTATTAAAAAAAAGAAAAGGTCAATAATAATATACATAACTTGGGACTTTGTAAAAATAGGTGAGACAATGGCTGCTAAGCCAACAAATATTTGGTCACATCCACTTTATAGAGCAATGGATAATGAACTTTACGTTTTTTTTTGCAGAGGGATTTAGAGCACAATACCCTAAAATAGCTCACAGCAACCACTGCTTTGAGCAAGTGAAAAATAAATCACATAATGACAGATTTTTTTGAGGGCTAGATTAAAACCAATGTGGCTGAAACCCTCCTAAATGGGGTCTAGAATTGCCTATGGACACCGAGGACATAAAAGACGACACACAATAGGATGGGGAGACTGTGTGACAGAGGTAAACACACCATCAGTGTGTTAGGATTAGGGGAGTATGCTGAGTGACACAGAGGTTCTCTGTGATCGCATCTCTGAGGATTGTAGATCCACATCTCTCTAGGGGACAGCGCTCGCTTTCTCTCTCTCTTGCACACCCGCACCATTAGCACATCTCTGTGCCGAGTATGTCTCTATGCAGGACTAATGGTGAGGAAGTGTGTGAGAGCTCTGTGAGTTTCTTCTCAAGGGTGTAAGATCTGAGAGCACCGGTCGTCCTCTCAACCTCTATCAGACAGACTTCCTCTCTCGCACACACACACACACACACATATATAGAACCTTTATTGTTGTAGTTAATCAACTTAATTACCAGATGTTAATGCCTCTCACCCCATCTCTACAGCAGCATTTGTGTCTTTTATCTCTGTATGTGCGTGTAGGTTTTCTTCTGTTGAAGTGTGTGGGTGTTTAATGTTAGCACACTGATGGGAGGTGTAAAGTATTGGAACCAACATGAGTGACAAACTAGATGATTTCCCATAATTGCTTTGGGCACCATTGCTTTGATGTAGCAGCTGTACTTTGGCAAGGTTCTCAGAATGGTCTTCAACCATTCCTGTACAATATTTCATGAAGAAATAATCTGATTACCACATAATCCATTGAGCAGGTTCATCTTCCACACTATTACTCTCTTTTTAGGCACAATGAGATTAGATATTGTGCCGACACACTTCACTTCATTTAGGAATCTATCTTAGATGATGTGCAAGGTTCCCGCACAAATCGTCTCATCTCGTCTTTTCTCATTTTGTCTATTCTCTCCTCTCGTCTCATCTCTTCTCTTCTACCGTCTTTTCTTGTCTTGTCAAATCTCATCATGTTTCATTTCGTTCTATCTTCTCTCCCCTCGTCATGTCAAATCTCCTCTCTTCTTGTCTCATCTTGTCTCTTGGTGACAGAAACAGGAAAACCACAAAAAAAGTAAAGGAAATGGACTATAAATAACAATACAAAACACAACAGAAGAAAAAGACTAATGTATGCCCTCGTGAAAACGAAGTTTAAATTTAATGTGCATTTGTACTGTACATTAATCTTATACATATTTTTTGGGAGAAAAAAACTGTGCCTGTAGATAGCTAATATTAAATAAAAATAAACCCCCACTTAAGTTTACTTACGGAAGGTTAACTTTTTATGAATATATGTTGCTCATCCTGTAACAGATAGGTGCACTTTAAAGCAACTGTATGTAGTTTTGTATATTTATCCACCTTATTTTTCACATTTTAATGGCCGTGACCATTTTGTATATTTAAAGTGTCTGATGCCATTTGCTTCCAGTTATTTTTAGATGAACACAACTGCTTGTTATGCTTCTTGAAACGGCAAACTGGTACTTTACCATTCACTGGTTTGTAGAACATTTGTACCTTTTACCACATGTTCTTCTTATTTCCCTATAGCAGCTAATAAAACTGAAGTTTCACACACTCAAAACTGCATACTTTCACATTGAAAAATAAGGTGAATATTGGAGCCCCTTACAGTTAACTGGATGGAATTCGCTGTCATAAATATATCAATGTCGTAATTACAGTGCAACATTTGTTGCCGCCGTAAAGCAATCAGGTATATTGCAGAGTTTCTTAATCGTTAACGAAAAAAATATACTCTTGGAACAGATGTTTGAGCAGAAGTGTGGAAAAGTAACAGAAGCCACTAGCTTTTTTACAAGTATGTATCCTATCAGAAGGGGAAAAATGGTCTTAACTGCATCTTCATTACAAATGTATATTTGCAAATATATTTAATACAAGATACAAGTTTCAATACAAATGGGATTAAAATACACTTCAGTTTACCACAAACATTTTGGTTTCATTCAGCATACACTTTTAACCATATTTCAAAGATAATACGAGTAATTATGAAATTACATAGAAATATATCCTACTTAGGTGGGTCTAAAGGTCACCTAATTGCATTCAGTATAAAATTAAATCTAGGGATGCCAACCCTGGTCCTGGAGAGCTACCTTCTGCTTCCCGCAGACTTTACTTCCAGCCTTGTTTTAATCCACCTGCCTGTAATTTTTAAGTGACCCTGAAAATCTATATTAGCGGGTGTGTTTGATTGGGGTTGGAGCTGATCTCAGCAGGACGTAGCTCTCTAGGAGCAGTGTTGGCTTCCCTAGATTTAAACTATAATACATTTTCATTAAATTGCAATTAAGTGTCCGAAAACATTACATTCAGTTGGCAATTCAGTATATTCTGTTAAAGTATATTATTTCCATAATAGTTACTCTTTTTAAAGTATGTTAAACTGTACATCTTTTTCACAATAATGTGCAGTATAGAATATGTACATCCAGTTGAATAAATATTTTAGTTGAATTGAAATATTGTTCACAACAGAAATGTAGCACTGAGGTTTTAATTGTTCATGAGGTAGAAGGCCTGAGGGATGTTCTTGGATGTTCTAGTGCTGTTCTTTGTAGCAACGGTTCAAAAAGGCAGTGGCCTGTGTGTGGGTCTGAAGTGATTCCTCCTGCCCGTTTCGAGATGCACAGTTCTTGAAGGGCGAGCACTGAAGCACCAATAATTTTCTCAGCAGTCCTGACAGTCCATTGCAGTTGCCTTCTGTTCGATTTGGTAGCTGAACCAAATCAGAGATAGTTATGAAGGTATACAAAACAGACTCAAAGACGGCTGAGAACTATAACAGCAGGGCAGCTTTGATCACAGACTGGCTTGGAAAAACCCAAACTTTTCAAATATACTTGCCAGTTTAGTGTGCATCAAAAGGTCAGGGCACAGATGGTGGGTTGTCTGTGAGTTGGACGTCTGAAGCTGAGACCATTATTGCATTCAGCTCCTTTAAACAATGCTGATATCATGATATTTAAGATCTCATTATGTAAACAACAATATATTTACTGCATATTTCAAACACTTAATGAATGAATGAATGATGCATTTATATAGCGCTTCATTGTGTATTGTTGTACACCCAAAGTGCTTTACAATCATATGTGGGGTCTCTCCTCAACCTCCACCAGCATATCAAACACTTAAGCTAAACAAAGACTATGCATTTCATTGGGAAATGTACAGATAGCTGTTGAAAATATTTTTGTTATTCACTTGGGTGTTTCAGCTAAACAGATGTTGAGATGCAGTTATTGCCCTGGAGATCAAACAGCATAATGGGAAATCAGACTTTCCGAAATACTCTCTGGCATTAATTTAAATAGAGTTTTTTTACTTTTTTTTTTAAATCAGAAATGGAACAGTTTTGTTTTGCTTTGAAGCATTTGATTATACAAGTCATTTTCAGGAAGGATGAAATTGTCGTTTAATGAACAAATCTGGCGCTCAGGTTGTTTGTCAGTCATTCCTCCACATTTTGCAGCTTGCACACCCCCTGAAAACAAGTAGCGTGACTGAAAAGGCAGGGAAAGTGGATGAGGTTAACACAGGTTAAGCCATGTAAATTATTCCTTTATTCGCCCACATAAACAAGTAATAATATTGTGTTTTGTTTACAGCAGTAAATGTTGTATAACGGTTTACTATGAATGACAGATCAGTAACACTAGACACTAGTAACATTACATTAAGTTACATCTACTAACAATAAAAGTCTTTAATAATCTTATGTTAATTTTAACATTTACTAATACATAGTTTAAATCAAATATTGCATCTAAGATTATTTAACAGACATGAGCTAATATGACCGAAGAGTGAACGATTAATAAATACTGTTACAAATGAAATTCTCATTAGTTAAGTAAGGGACAATGTAGATCCAATGTAGTGGCTTTGATAAAAGACAACCAAACAAATTAACATAAGGGATAATGTTATATCACTCATCACATGGCTTTTCACCAAATAAATCATTATGTGGATGTTAAATATTGATTTGAGTAGAAACTTGAAACTGATTAAAAATCGTACCATTTTATGATGTCATTATCGGATAGGGGTGTAACAATTCGCTCGTTTTCTCAATACATAATCGATTATAAACCCTGACGATGCATATGCATTGATCTTGAAACATGATTTTTGAATTGTGAATAGCCGATCTTGGACATTAATTGATTTAAAACACTAAGAATCGAATGAATCACGATTCAATGCTTTCAAAATATATACACATTGAAATACTACACCTACGAATTAATGGAGATCTTGAACAGAATTTGTGCCTCGCTTCTCTCTTTCACGCGCTCAACTATTACTACCCATGAATGCCACAGGATTGCACTCGCGCTCTATTCGTCTCTGACACAGCTGATGTGTGATCTCTCCTCAGGACTCATTGCCAGTAATGCTAAAGTGAAGTAGCTTTACTTTTCTTTAGTTTTTCAATGGCTTATTGCATCTTACCGACAGCGTTACCTGAGCATTCGAAAGATGAACCGAATGTACGAAGGAAACTGTTAAAATAACCACAGCATTAACAACGACCTTGAAATAGGAGCCAAGGTTGAAAGTAGCATTTGTTGTTAATAACGCGTGTGGCGGACCTGCCTATACTAACATGCTCTTTAAATAAAAGAAAAAACATTGCGCCAGACTTTAAACCAGGTTTGAGTTGGTCTATGGCACAGTCTATTTTCAGCTCCTTAAAATAGCAATTGTGCCAGCAATGCGCCTGAACACACCTCTTTTTTACACCACCGCTCCCATGGGCGCACAATGAGCACAAATGCATTTGTATTGCGCCGGGTGTATTATAGGGCCCAAAGAGTGCAGAATCAAATCTTTATAATCAAATCGAATCGACTTTAATTGAATCGTACTAAATTTGCAAAAATCGTTCTTGAATCGAATCGAAAACCTATGAATCATAAATCGAATTGCTGCCTAAGATTCACAGTCCTATTATCAGGGAATGACAGACTAATAGATTAGAATCAAGCATTTATAAGCGTTGTGCAATAATGCCAGTTAAAGGGATAGTTCATCTAAAAATGAAAATTCATAATTTACTCTGTTGAATACATGATATTCCTACCGGTTGACTTTCATAGTATTTTTTCCTTACTCTAAAAGTTAATGGCTACGGTCAATTGTTTGATTCCAACATTATTCAAAATGTCTTCTTTTGCATTCAACAGACAAAAACATAAGTGGCCTTAACTACTATGTACTTACATTTTAATAAATAATTTAGTACAATGTACTTATTGTGTACATACATGTTTTTACATTGTACTTGTATTTAAAAAAAACAACATGTAATTACATCTATATTTAATTTCTGTATTTACATTTATAATTACACTGTTGACCCATACTTTACACCTTAACCCACCCTTAAACTCACCCATACCTCCAACCCTCTCCCTAACATTATCCCTATCCCACCTCAATAGCAGCAAAAGTGTTTTACTATACAATATGAACACAATAAGTACATTGTACTTATTTTTTTATGTAAGTACATAGTAGTTAAGGCAACCTAATATAAAGTGGGACCAAATAAACTTCTACAGATTTGGAACAAATTGAAGTATTTTTTTTTTTTTTTTTGGTAAACTTTCCTTTTAATGCATTAACTATAACGCTGCCTATAGGACCTCACTGTAAAGTGTTCCTGACAGATCTGTGTGTTCTGTGCAGGGGTGCTGCGGCTGGTGTCCGGGGGCCGGTGGGACTGTCTGACTGCGGGGGACTCGTGCTCCAGTGATGAGGCGTGTAGTCCGCGCTTGAGAACACTGAGGCAGTGTGTCGCAGGAGGTGGAAGCGTGAAGCTGGGTCCGGGGGCGCGCAACCACTGCGAGAACGCCGTGACGGCCCTGCTGTCTAGTCCTCTGCACAAATGCCAGTGCAAACGGGGCATGAAGAGAGAGAAGAACTGTCTCAGCATCTACTGGAGCCTCAAGCAGTCCGTGCTGCACGGTGAGCAAATCCATATTCAAAATTTTTCTTTGTCACATACAAAGCATTTGCTCGCACAATGATGCAATTACAAGTTCTAATACTCACACCCACGCGGTCCCCAGAAACCACTTCACTGGATGCTAATTAGACGCTGCATTTTAATATGCTAACCAGTTCAGCATTATAGAAGCATTACTTCAAACTGAACTTTTACCTGTGACACTCTCATTAATTCACTGACACAAAATACTCTGTTACCATAGCCACGAAAAACCCTGTTTGTGTGTGCGTTTACAGGGCTGAGCTTGGTGGAGAATTACCCCTATGAGCCTGTCGAGCGGGGCTTTGATTATGTTCGCCTGGCCTCCATCGCTGCAGGTCAGTGATTTGCACAGACACACTATGCCGATTATGTGCTGTGGTGCTGGAATTGATTTGGAACTGATCACGATGTGTTTTGTCACTTCTATGCCAAGCATTAGCAGTGAAGAGTTATTAATAGGGCAGAGCTTAATAGCTTACAACAGCAAAACATGAACACTTTGTTTAATGTACTTGGATATAACATAGTTCCCGTACATCGGCACCGTTGACGATAAACTGCGTTTCCTACAAAATGAGGCATGCATCAGGGACCTGTCAGGAGCAGAACAAACATTTCGCTGTGGGCCAAAGACTCTCAAATGGACCTAACAAAGACTAAACAGTCGGATGATTTATCTCAGAATTTCATTTTCTAATCAAGGCATTTCACTCATCTTTCTCCCATCTCATTACGTTCACTCAAAATAGCACCATACCAAGTCAGAAACTTATTCTTGGAGGAGCCACATGACTAAAACTGTCAGTTTGTCAGCCTCAGTTTATGGGGTGCTTAAGGCATGAGCTGAATTTTATGGCCCCCGAGGGCAGCACATAATGATCCATTTACTCATCATCTCTCTTGCGTGCACACACACTCATATACACACTTGAGTCCAAGCAGACACACATAAAATAATATTTTAACTCTCGGGGATAGGACAGAGAATGATTTCCTCAAAGTAATGAAAGTAATGTCGGTCATTCATGCTTGACTTTTAATGATGGCTGCTCTCAACTCTCAAACACTGTGAGCGTTCCTGGTTTGGTCGAGACAACAAAGATCAAACAAGAGTGTGGAAATTAGAAAGGGGAGGGAGGGGAAATAGACATAGACACTTAGAAAAAATAATAGTCAAAAGACAAAGAAATTGGGAAAAATTTGAAAAATTAATTTAATATATTCTTAACATTTCAATGACCTTGTAACAGTCTTTTCTGCCAGTATTACAGACTCAAATTAAAAGGCTTGCTTATCCAAACAGGAACTTTTGTTCACTTTATTTTCTTTATGTGTTCGTTCTTTATGTGTTTGTTAATTCATGTGGCATGAGGCTTTCAGTGTTTTACTGGATAAATTAGATTTATCCAGAAAGAAAGATATTTTAAATGAAAAATATATATTTCATTGTAGACATTTATATGTAACAGTATGTGTGAAGTGTAAGGCCTGTAATAATAGTTTGGTGATTGGTCCCAACAAACTCTGATGTACAGTACTTACGTCTAGAATCTGTGTATACAGCAATATAATGAGTACCAGGGTCCAGAATATTGGCTCAGTATTGATCATAAGCTTGCAAAATCCCTTAATGATGGATGAAAAAAGTAATATCACCCAAACGGATTCTGAGCAGAGGAAGAAATTAAACGAAAGGAAGAAAGAAAGAAATAACAAGATTTATGATAAGAATGAAAGCTAGCAAAGAATGAAAGAACAAACAAACAACCGAAAGACAGCAAGGAAAAATACCAAAATGAAGAAAAACAAGTATGAAAGGAGGGACAGAAGAATGCACTGTGAATGAGTTGGAAAGGAGGAAGGAAGAACAAGAAAGGCAACAAGCATTCATAAAAATGAAGGAAATGGAAAAAAGGTAGAAAGGAAGCACACAAGCAAAGGATGAAAGGTGGGAGGGAAATTAATGGAAGCAAGAGTGTAAAGAAAGGAAGCAAAGAAGGAAAATGCAACAAACAAAGTATAATTGTAGGTATGATGGATGGAAATAAATAAGGAGAAAAGAAATTAGTGGGAAAATGGAATAAAGAAAAGTAAGGAAGCAAGCAAATGAGTAAATGAAAGAATAGAAAGTAAATTAAAGTTCTCTTTCTCTTTTTCTTTTTTGCTGCAGTGTCTTATCAGTTTATAAATATCAGTTTACATTTCCAAACATTCATTTTGCCAGTAATTGTAATAATCCAGAGACAGTTTGTTTACACAAGGAGTCTGACAACAGCCAGTGCTCCACACAGAGATCTGATCTCACCATCATCAGTCTGTCTGGAATAACATGAAGAAACAGAACAAACTGAGACAGACTCAATTCAGAAGAACTGTGGAAAAATGAATGTTTGGAAATGTACACTGATATTTTCTACTCACACACTACAGCAAAATATAGAACTAACTGATTTTTTAGCTGTGAAAATACTAGTGTTCTAATCATTTTGGCCAACACTGTAATGGATAGAATAAAGCAAGAAAAATAAACGAGCCAAGGAAGGAAGGGAAGTGAAGAAGGATGAGGGACAGAAAGATGTAATTAAAAAAAGGTGAAAAGAAAGAAGGGAAAGAATAAATGGGGGGGGGGGGGTGTGAAGGAAGAAAGCAAGCAAGCTAAGGGAGGAAAAATAAAGAAACAAATGGGAAACGAATGTACAGAAAGAAACAAGGAAAGGAAACAAACTGAAGAAATGATGCAAAGAATAATGGATGGATGTATGGATGGAAAGGATAAATAGGACATGTTAAAAGACACAGAGGTGAAAAAGATTATAATGAAGGGGGCAGTAGTTAAAAAAATCCACGGCTCATGGGGGAAGAAAAAAAAAAAAATATATATATAGAGAGAGAGAGAGATAAAGCGAGCTCTATGGCAGTGTAATGCTGGCAGGCTCTCTGCGGCCCACATTAGTCTGATATGAAAAATGAAGCAGCGGCTGCAGCAGCCAGTCTCAGCTGGGACCTGCTCTGTGATAGAGACCAGACTCATTCAACTTTCATTCTCACTCATGCTCTATTCATTAGCAGCACACACAGGCCACCCAGACTCACATCCTCTTAGAGCAGACCAACTCAAACCTTCATTAGGACATGAGAGAAAGAGATGTTCTGTATGAACCTCAACCCTCATTAGAACAATGAGCCAGAGCACACCTCCAAAAACCCATGCTGCTCTGACAGCTGGACAAGGCCATTCAGAAAATAATTAATGACATTAGTTATTAAATTGGAAGGCTTTTGTAAGTGCATTTAATACACTCTTATGGCAATTCGTAACTATTTTGCATTAAGAAATTTGTCACTACAATCTCATTTGTATGATTTCATATCCCATTGACAGTTAAGTTTAATAAATAGGACAGAAGGGGAAAAGAAAACAAGGGGAGGAAGCAAAGTAAGACAGGGAAAAAAGCAGAGAACAAGCAAAAAAAAAAAAAAAAGAGAGAGAGAGAAAATGTTATGTTGGATGGTAGGTAATGCCACATTTTACTGTTGTGGTCTGGTTTTCTGTGTTATCTTGAGTTCAGGCTTCTGTTTCAGCACTGGACAGCGACTGTAGCTACTCCAACTACCTTTCTGTTTGTACTCTAAAGTAGGCAAGTGTAACTAACATACTAATCTCTTTATACCCTGGAATCACAAGTCTGCTCCCTCTCCTTCCTTTCAGAGTCTGAGGTGGGCATGACAACAGTGAACCGTTGTTTGGATGCTGCTAAGGCCTGTAATGTGGATGAGACGTGTCAGAAACTACGCACAGAGTACGTGTCGGCGTGCATCGCCCCATCGGCGCGAGCCGGGCCCTGCAACCGAGCGCGCTGCAGCAAAGCACTCAGAAAGTTCTTCGACCGTGTGCCGCCAGACTACACACACGAGCTGCTCTTCTGTCCATGCTCTGACACAGCTTGTGCAGAGCGACGGCGCCAGACCATTGTGCCTGTGTGCTCATATGAAGAAAGGGAAAAACCCAATTGCCTGACACAACTTAGAGTTTGTGAGGCCGACTATGTGTGCAAGTGGGTATTGTGTGTGTCTGTGTGAAAATGACTGTTACAAATACAATGAAGCTCTTTTGAAGGGCCTGAAACTCTGTGCTCTGTAAAGAGTAATATATAAAGGTGCACAGAGTCATTTTGTCCCATTCAAAAAGTTTTGAACCTGAAGAAATGAATATATGTTAGGTGTACAGTAAATTCACATGAGGTAAACACTCAGTTACCTAAAAAGTTTTATTTTATATAATAATAATAATAATAATTTGATTTCACTTTATTTTAAGGTGTCCTTGTTACAATGTAGTAATAAATTACCAACTCAAAGTACTGAGTAATATTAATTAACTACATGTACCTAATATATGTTTAGGGTTAGGATTTGGCTTAGGGTTACTTGCATATAATTATGCACAATTTGTTCTTCATATAATAGTAAGTACATGTAACAAGAACACCTTAGAATATAGTGTTACCTATACTTTTAATATACTCCAATTAAACAATTATTCTTTAGAAATGCCATTTGATTTCAGTATTTATTTTTATTTATTTTTATTTTTTAAATGTAACCATTCCAAATAAGAATCGAGTTCTCTGTTGCCAACCTTAACACATACATACATACACACACACATATATATATATATATATATACATACATACTCTGAAGACAAAGACATTTTCTTATATTATATATATATATATATATATATATATAAAACATTTTTTGTCTTCAGAGTCACATGATCCTTCAGAAATCATTCAGATATTAAAGACATTAAACCAATTTAATAGTTTTGAGGATTCTGAGAGCTGAATCAATTTTAAATATTTAATGTTTTTGCTGAATATAAAAGTACACATTTCTTAAACAAACAAACCAAATAATTACTGAGCCCCAAACTTTTGTTCTAGTATATATGAAAACTTGCCATAGAAGACGACAATTTATGCTACAGCATCCCTTGTGGCATGCTGAGAATATAAATTAAATTTACACAATGTAATTAATATAAACACAATAATGCCCAAGTGTGTAGTAAAAGTATAGGATAATTTTACGCTCTGTTAATTTATCTGTTCACTATGGACAAACAGAAAACTGTAAATCCAACAAACACATGAGTCTGACAGCTGCATTCACTCTGCAAGGCTCTCAGTAGAGCTGAGTTTGAGTGGTCATATTTGAGCCTCCCTCAAAGGCCTTCATCGGTCTTTGCCATCGATTCAACCATCATGCTTTCACACAACAAGCGAACACTCTGCTGACACAACACATTACACAAGAGGAGATCACTTACGGCCACAACAGCCAGTAAGCATAAGAATCAGCAGGGAATGTGGGCAATTCCTCTGAGACTGACCTGGTTAAATGATTGATTGGTCACCAGAGGACAGGCAGAATGTGACCTGCATGTAAAAGGTCGCTGTCAGCAGAGTTTCCGGCGGCTGATTGAGAATCTGGCAGTTCTCCAGAATTCTGAATTGCCGTTATGTATCTGATTTGCAAAACGAATGGATCAGAACTGTGCAGAGTGTTATAAAGGGGGGACTGAAAAAGAGAGAAGAGTGGAGAGTGTTGGTCTAAAGCTTTCTAAACAGAAAAGAAGAGGACAAAATAGAACAGAGTATGTAGCCCCATCTACATGTATAACACAGGGTAGATGAAAATGTTTGTGGGAATGCGTGTTTCTGAGGGTTTGCTGACTGGCTGGATGATGGATGTGCTGTTGTGGTTCCCTCAGGTCTCGCTTGGCTCAGTTCGAGCATGACTGCCAACCCTCCGAGCTTACTGCCAGTGGCTGCCAGCAAGAAAATTACGGAGCCTGCCTTGTTGCATACACCGGCCTGATAGGTGAGAACTCTGGGCAACATAGTTCAACCGGGTTTATCGCATGCACCAGTCAGGGAGATTTGAATTATGGGCATTGCAATCTTATCAAGCTTGGCATTATAATCTTATCCACCAACAAGGGAAATGTTAAGAAAAAAATACCACCATGACACATACAAGCTCTCAGGGGTTTATTAAACCTTGTCACAAGTTCATGTGATGCATAATACTGCAATTGCAATCCTCATTACAAACATGATTTCTGTAGAACACAAAAGAAGATATTTTGAAGAATGTTTCAAATGTTTTGTTCATACAATGACAGTCAGTGGGGTCATGGGTGTCCAGTCCTGCTCCTGGAAGGTCAACATCTTGCAGAGTTTAGCTTCAACCTGCTCCAACATACCTGTCTCAAAATCCCAGAGGCGTAGCCATCATTTCAGAAGTGACTGGGACAGAAATTTCAAATGTAATAACTATTTTTTTTCTGTCGGTCTGTATCTTATTGACAGTTATTTATTTGTTTAACTGGCTAGAAAATCAAATATACTGCTGGACAATAACCAATAACATTCTATAATATTATTCCTATATGTTTCTAATGACAATAATATTATTGGTTTATATACACTTCAAACACTTTTTCCCATTTTTATCACAGAATATGGCAGAAAATACAATTTATAGTTTCTACTATATAGTTTCTATATGTCACTTAGCATGGCATTATTCATATTTGTTTATTACCTGGATATGACTTGAAAACACACACAAGAACAAAATATTGTCGTAATCGTATGTTTATTGTCTTCACATTTCATCAGTCAAAATGTTTGATTTTTATTCAGCTTAGCTGAGAATTATTGTCACGCTGAACAACAATTAATTACTGTTTTTGCATTAGGTTAAGGGCAGGATTTAGGGTTGGGTTATGCGTACACATTAATAAAACAATCTAATAGGTAGCAAATATAATGTATTGTTATTTTCTGGCTGTTACTGTATCCATTCTAGCCACAACTCATAGAGCCCTGGTTGCAATAGGTGGCCCGGCATAAATTATTACTTCTATAAGTCTGTTTTGGACTTTCTGCATGAGTGCGCCCTCTAGTGTCAAGTATGAATGCAACATACATTGCATGAGAGTGTTTAGCGCTCTGCAATGTTCACATCACCTTGTTTTGGATACATAAAAAACATCACAATTGTTACATTTGTGGTATATGTAGATGAACATACGAGATGACTCGCTCCCTCTTTAATTTGAGGGATCAAGGGTCTGTCCATATACATTTTATCTGTTCACTTGACAAAGTAGAATGCACTTCAAAATGGCATCCGGGATTTCCCAGAGGGGAAGTGCTTAGGGAAATTTGTCAAAATTGTATTTTGATTGGCTGGTTCATTTGACCCTCCAGGAGCAGGTTTGGACACCACTGATATAAGTTTTTGTTTGATTTTGTTGCTCATTATGAACCCATGTACTTTTGGGTCTAATCTGCAGTGCATTTGTGTGATCAACTTGTACTACAACAACTTATCACCACTATAAACAAGTAACGATTCAGGGTGAGAAGATTCCATTACTGCTTGACTTTTGTTTTAGTACTTTCACAGCATTTGTCTGTGCAGTTATTGCAAAAGATGCAAGAAAAGCAACGTGGGCTGGTCTCCAAAGGCAATTTATTTGGAGACAAGCAGCTATGAGACACATTTCACTATAATAAATGTGACTAAGAGTGTGCAATTTTGCAAATTATATGTCATCATTTAGAGGCTCACCTTTGTTAGCTGAAATCTGATTATAAATGCCAAAAACAGTAGAATGACATCACCCTGGAAGTCTTCCCCTTCACCGTTCAGATAGGCTGCTCCAAAAGGGGATGTAAGGACACTGGGTAGACGCATCGGGATTGACGTAAATAATGACAACCGTTTGATGGAATTGTCAGTGAGATTTGCTGGTAAAGAGAGCTACAGAAGAGTTTATGACATTAACAAATGTACAAGTCAGACATGGCAATACAGAGATACCGAAGACAAAAAGAGACCAAGCTCTCTGCCCTGACTGTTAGTCATTACAGCAGTATTTTCCAAGAGCGGTTGTGAAGATGTTGCGCTTTTGTGTTCTGGGACAAAAGAAATCAATGTGTTTAAACGGGTCCCTATCAGACTATTGAGTTCTAAAGTGCAGCACCTCCACTTTTCCCGCTTTCAGCTGTCGCCTTCTACACTCACTCTCTCACACGGTGAAAAAGCACTGTCATTTTCCTTCCCTACTGAACAAAGACAGCTCTAAGAGCTACGGACCTATATCCTCTGCAATCAATGTTCTAGCACACTTATGTAACCCACACACAAGATAAAGATTGACAGAGCTTTTCATATCCGTTTTAGCTGAGGGCTTCCAGAATAACACAAGGGGGATTGCTTAAAATGCAACAAACATTTTAACGTCAAAAAGGTGAAAGTGTCCCTGCTCTAATAATGGGGTGCACTTGGTGTCCCTGAGGTACAAATCTGAAATAATATGTTGCAAGAAAAAAATATTCATTTTAGTATTTTTTTTTTTCACTTCAAAGATAATGGTTTGACAATTGCAAAATTTCTCTCTCTTTTTTTTTTTTTGCAACTAATTTTGACTGATCTTATGTTAAAAAAGAAAGAAAAAGATTCAAGTAATTTAAGCTGTATTTTGTACCTTTTATTTAAAAAGGAAAATATTTCCCATAATACATGCTGCATTTATTTGAGACCGGTAGCACTGTATTTGGCTTTCTGTTTTGCAACTGATGTTCTTTTCTGCGTTATTTCTGTCTCACTCTCTCCCTGTAGGTAGTATTATCACTCCGAACTACCTAGATAACGCTACATCAAATGTGGGACCGTGGTGCTCTTGTGTGGCTAGCGGGAATTTCCGAGATCAGTGCAACCACTTCCTCAGCCATTTCCATGACAACAATTGCTTGAGTGAGTAAATACCTCTCCCCTGTCCTATATCACAAATAAATATTACCATCATTGCTGGAGATTCCCTTTTGTGCTCTCTGGGGAAAATTAAAGGGAGGCATAGAAACCACATGCAGTCGCATATAGCCTGTTTCATCAGTTCTTGGCAGAAGTAGCATTTCCACACAATTTCCCACCCATCCACTACCTTGGTATTGTCCTTTGGCCTATATGTTCTTTGATCCATGACACAACCACAACTGTGAAAACAATACTGGGCCTGTCCAAAAACCCACAATTACAGTACAGGCTGTCCCAGGTTTGCCATGGAAGAACCATTCCGGGTTCCAATAAGCAGTTTTTAAAATACTTTTTTGCCTTAGTGCAGAACATTTTAATAATCTGTAGAAACATGTTCCAGTTAAAAAAAGAACCTTTTGTCTAATGGTTCTTTATGGAGTGCAGTGCATTTCCTACATGCTGGTAGTTTTGCTTTAAATTATTATTATCATTATTATTTTAAATAAATGTTTAGTCTTGGTGTTTATAATGAATGTTGTTTATACTGAATGCCACTATAATATATGTTTGTTTTAAACTTATATTTTTCATTGCTGTTCTGAATAACATTAGGGGAACTAAAACACAAAGATTATAAATGTATTGTTTTATTTACCAGTGTGACTTAGTCAGGTGCAATTTTCTAGAATATATGGTGTTTTTATTTTGCCTTTAAATCACTTAACATGGGTCTATTTTTTTGAAGTTTAAAAGTTTATTTAAAGTTTAAAGTATTGAAAATCAAAATGTTTAAAGGGGTCATTTTGACATGGATTTTGTTTTATTATTTTAATATATTCTTTGAATAATACTTGCATACACACCCAAAAAAATTGCAGTGACTGTATTTTTTATTTTTTTTTACTTTTAATGAGACGCGACACTCGCATTCATGATCAAGTGTCAGCAGTCATTGGCTGAACGCTGGTGGGGTGGCCGACGTGTTGCTCTGGAGGCAGTGTTTATGCAAACGACTGGGGCTACGTGAGGTCACCTTGTGCCACTGGATCCAAAATGGGATGTTTTGGAGTTTAAAGGGGTCATATGATGCACTTTAAATTTTCATTTCTCTTTGGAGTGTTACAAGCTGTTCGTGCATAGATAAGATCCCTAAAGTTGCAAAGACTAAAGTCTCAAACACAAAGAGATATTCTTTATAAAAGTTAAGACTCGTCCACGTCCTACTAAAATGCCTAGTTTAAACATGCCCCCACATGTCTACATCACGGTTTGGGGAAATTTGCATAACACCACCGAAATCTTCATACAAAGAAAGAAGGCATAACTTTTATTCTCGCTGTAGTATCGTAGTACACGCTTGAGGTGTTCGGTCAATCACAACACACTGCATAGCTGGCCAGTCAGAGCACACCTCGCTTTTCAGAATGATGAGCTTTGTAAAAATCGACATGTTTCAGAAAGGCGGAGCATAGAGGAGCAATGATAATGAACAGTATTTGGAAAATTTGTTTGCATTGCATTACACCAAATAATGTTCTTTTTAGCACATGACCCCAATTAATAAAATAAATGCTTTGTAATGAGGAGGATATTTTAAGCTATGAAACTTGTTGCAGGATGTTAATGGTACAAAATCCTCTTATATGCCAAAAATGAAAAAAATTGTTTCTCATGTCATAACCCCTTTAAAAGCTTTGCTAAACTTCTGTGTGTCACATCAGGTATTCAGAAGTTGTACATACACTTGCATCTTCACGCCCACTTAAACACTTGGGCCAAATGCAACTTTGAACTTGGCCTCCCATGGAAAGCAAAGGGTCCATCGTTTCCTTGCTTAAGAATCCCAACAGATGCAGGACGTCATCCAGGTTTTTTTCACATACTGTACAGTATAATCAATACAGCCAATTCTCGTTTTGCATATGTGGAGAAGGATGCACATATGGAAGAAGGGACTATTTTACACTCCTATACTCCAACTGATAAAAAAAAATAATAAACCCAGGTGATGCAACACAAGAGTCAGCAGAGATGTGTTGCAGCCCAGTTCTTCGCAGTCAGCACTATTATTGTGCATTCAGCAGTGCTGAGAGAAAACTCTTGATGTAACGTTATGAAGTTTAAATGCGTGTCGGTATTGAGACATTAATAGTCATCAGGAGTACAGGATGTACTCCTTCAATGGTGTGCGGTGCTCATGGGCCACTGCATCTCTGAGCCACTAATAACAAACACTTTGTACAAACACATCCGTTTCACAGGTAGGGTGGTGCTGCATCTGAGCGCTGAGATCTCGGAGATTAGCTCCAGCTCTGATCCACAAGCTCTTCAGTGTGATCTTGCTCCTCAAGGGTAATTCTGACATTAACAAAATTGCAACGTCCAGTTTCAGCCATCCCTCCCTATTCCATCTGAGGGTCTTGGGGCAGTCTGGAGTGCTGGGTTGGTGTGTATGTGTGCTGATTCAAGCCGAAGCGCAGCCTCTGGTGTCTTGGTAATTGAGCGTAATTTGGCTCCCTGCAGTAAAACTAATGGAGCGGAGACAGCCGGAGAGTAGCAAACAGGACAGAAGTAGCACAGGATGGAGGGAAACAGCTGAAAGAGCTTTTTGAGAGTGAGTCCACTGAGGCTGGTCCTCACCTCAGCTGTTTCTGAACTAGTTTTCCTGGCTACACCGGCCCCCCAAACCATCAACGTACCCCTGGGACAACCATGAAATACTTGACAAGTATTACAAGAATTTTTTCATTCAGCCAGACTGTGAAAAAAGTGCTGAAGTTATTGGGCCAACAGCCAGCACAACTGGAATTAGACGGAAGAGATTCAGTGATTCGCTAATGTAGTAAACTCGTGAAGTTTATGTTTCGTAAGAGCGCCCTCAATGCGGCCCAGAATGAGTGATGAGTGTTTTGATGAGAAATGTGCAGGAAGAGTGACGGCTCATTTCCTGTCTCTGGGTGGTGAGTAAGCAGTAACTGCTAAGTGTGTGTGTGTGTGTGTGTGTGTGTGTGTGCGCGTGTATGAAATGCTAATAACATAATGTTTATTCATTTATGTATTGATTCAAGCGAAAGTAACTAAAACATTCATAGTACTGTAGTGGCAAAAACATTAGGAAGAGTTTTGTGCTCATGTTTGCGTTTACTTAAATTCTGAAGCAGCCTGCTGTAATCACGTTTACTACGTAATTCAATAGTTTCTCAAAGGAATATTTAAAGTAAAATCAATTTCTTAAAGTACAATGACAGATAATACATACTGTATACAGGTGCTGTTCATATAATTAGAATATCATCAAAAAGTTGATTTATTTCACTAATTCCATTCAAAAACTGAAACTTGTATATTATTTTACACAGACTGATATATTTCAAATGTTTATTTCTTTTAATTTTGATGTTTATAACTGACAACTAAGGAAAATCCCAAATTCATAATGGCTTTGAAAAACAGTAAAACTCAACTGTTTAACTCTAGGAGAGTTGGGAAAGTAGCCTATTTTCAAAATAGCGGAGTGTTTCTTGAGGTTACAAATGGCTGCACTTTCCCTTATGTTGAAATTAAGGAAGATATTACTTTATTTGCCTGAACCACAGTTTAGGATGGTCACCAATGAAGAGATTTGTCCAAAACTGAGCATCCATGGACAAAAACATCCTGAGCCAGCTGAACAAATTGCTATCAAAATGAATAGTAAATTAACCAGTAGCTTTGGGCCTGATTGAGAGATGGGAGCTTTTCAAAGGGTCAGTTTCATCCAAAAGAGAGAGTGAGACAAACCAGGAGTATACTGGATCCAAATAATCTGCATCACTGATGAAATATCTTTGTAATCATCGCTTCCCCATTTCGGAGTCTCTTATCATAAAACGCACACATATCCTTTTAGCTGTAATAGAGAGTGACACTGTGGCTCAACATAGACCAAACACTGATCATGAGACTGATCATTGCATTTACTAACAGATCGGTATCTCAGATTGTCCTGTATGAACTAAATTAGATAAGAATGGAATGGAGCTATAATAAATGTCAAGATTTTATATCACATCTTTTGGTTCCAGACCGTCCTTTTAATGCCATTCCAAAAGTGCTAGCATTGCTCTGCTAGATGTCTAGCATTGGTTGTCAACTAGTGGATCTGTTTATACATCACATATCAACCAAACTCATTCTCATAATTTAATTGCATACTTTAATGAATACACTGTGTATATAAAATGTGGCTGTCATGAACGGTGTACGAACAGGGCTGTATTCTGCTTCTGTCTGAATGTAGCCACTATATTGGTTTGTTTCTGTGCAGTAAATCAGCAATGTTTCAAGTGGGCAGCTTCAATTCCAACACTATGTTGCTGTCTGGGGAGGGCTTTAGGTGGGCTGGGGTGAAGGCTAACTGACAGAGAGTATATTCTTTAAAGTAAACTTAAACTCAACACTTTTCTATAAACCTGATGTTAGTGATGTAGTTATACAGGCTTTTGTGTGTATAGAGCAGTGCTATGTGCTGGACATCTGAAATGAAAGTAAATTAATCTATTTCAATTTATGTTCAAGAAGTTTCCAGGTTAAAGGCCTGTAGGACAACATTTAACAGACATGGACAACAAAAAAGCAGGAAATATACTAATTAAAACAAATTTTCAGCACGAAAATTTCAGCACAGTCAGCTTTACAAATTATGCTTCAGGACCTCAAGAAAGGCAAAAACATTTTCTGCTGGTGTCAAAAAACCGTCCGAACCTTTTTCTGGTTAAAACTGATCCAAAATCAATACAAGTACATAATCAGCCAGTGTTCAAAACTATCTCCTTACCTTAGCCTGATTAACAACAGTAAGCTTCAGTGTTGCAATTTGAGTAGTACTGGTAGGTTTCTGTGGGACATACGAGCTTGACACCATTCATATTTAGCCCTAAACACACTGTATGATGTCTTGCAACCAAAGATAGTCTACGATAAAGCATGATCATCGCACAGTGTGTTTGCTGGTACGATCCACGTTTACTGATCAACCAATGAAAATGCGACATGAAATCAATGCGACATGGTGTTAAATACCTTAGCTCTTATCTCTTCTTCTTTCGCTGCTTCCACTTTTTTTTCAGCTGCTAAAGTGTTATTCATCATGCTCTTTTTGTTTACCACTAGCACATGCTAATGACGTTTTATTCATTTATAGTAACAGGTGTCGTATCGTACGAGCCAATGGGTATTGTCATCATACAGTCTACACATGTCAACTGACAGTAATTAGCACAGTTTGATGTGAAATGGGCTCAGCGATCACTAGATTAAATCACCATTGGTAGCGCAATGTATTGTAATGGTTTTTTTTTCTCAGTTGGTCAGAACAAAAGTGGAAGACATGTTACTTGTTCAGATAAAAATTTCCCAGTGAAAATGTTTAATTGGGTCATATGTTCCAAGAAATACATCTTATTTCTTAATATATCACTGATGTGCCATCATCAGTGCTCCTGCCGTCGCTCTTGAGAAACTGCGGCAGCTCAGTCAGCCGGCTGCTCTCGAAACACTTTTGCGGAACTTGGATGCTACACATGACAGTGATGTGGCATCGGCAGTTCAAGTCAGGCAAAATTTCTAACCGGCATGTGCACTGCTTCAAGTCAGATTGCAATCGTTCTGTGCAGTGCTGCATGAAGTCGAATGTACCTATTGTCTGCGCAGTAGTGATTGTGAGGTGGAGCTGCAGAATCAAAGTACCGTCCAAACTCCCGCAGACCCAAATGCAAGCTCACAATCATGAGGCCACTACCAATTTTTCTAGCATCAAATAGTTAAAAGCAAACTTGTTAGAAAAACAAACGCTTGTACATACATCAGCATGATAAGAACTACCTAAAATGATGGAAACCATCTTTGGCAAAAATGTATTAGAAGTGTAATTTGATTATTTCGTTTTTCTCACGTCCATTTAGATTACATGGGGAGGGCGGGGTTTATGACCTATACTACAGCCATCCACCATGCACATACCCCTCAAAACATTAGATTCATCTGCACTGGAGCCGTGCCGGTGCACAACCAACATAAAGATGTTAATTGCGCATTTAACTGCAGTTGCAGGTTCCAAACAGAGATGGCAGACAAATACTGACTGCAGCTTTAAGTTAAAGTACTAAAAAGAAAAATGGGGGGGGGCATACTAATAGAAATATTAAAAGATAAATAATAAAATGGACAAAAGCATCTAAAATTACAACAACAAATTAAAATTAATTTGAAAATATAAAAATAAAGCCAATTCTAAATATCAAGAAATACTCTAAAATATTTGCTCATGGTCCAGATCTGCAATATGCATTTTAATTAATTATGACAGGTTAGGATGCATTACAAGAACACTGTACTTGTGATATTAAAGATACACTATTATACATACAGTATTCTCTTTCTCTCTCTAGCTTCATCACCCCTGTAAGATCACAAAGATCAGGCAATTAGTGTTTCAATTAAGAAAGAAAATTCACTCAACCATGCCACTCTTCACTATTCATAAATCTAATCTTTCTTTTCCCCCCATAACCCTTTCCTCAGCCCCAGAAAGGAATATCAGACTCAAATATGGAGTTATATCCCATGCCGTCCTCACAGCTGTCTTAATTGAGGCGACTTTCATGCCACGGTAATTTCAGACAAGTGACCTATTAGACAAATTGAAATTAATTACTTCAGATTACTTCAGATTATTATCATTCATATGGCCTGCACTATAAATCTGAAATATACCCTATATAGCCAATAAAAGGGTGGAAATTAAAGAGGAGAGTTTTTTTTTTTGCCAGTATATGGATGACTGTAAAATATATTTTAAAATGAATACACACAGGTGTTTTAGTACAGGTAAGATTTGCTTTAAACATCAATATACAAGAAGTAATCAAACTTCTTTCAAACCCACATGCACAGAGGCACACTCAAGCACTCACTCCATTTGTGCATCCAATCTTTCCCAAAGGAAAACCCACTGAACGAAAATAAAAGATAAGAAAGAAAATGGAAGACTTGGGCAAAGAAATAAGGACGAATGCCAAGCCGTTAAGAAAATACAAATCTTTTTTTATATATATACATTTCTGGAGGGCAGGATTAGCAGATTGGTAATTATAGGGATGTATATTCTACTGTATAAACAAACTATATTTAGAGCATGAATCAGATGATGGAGTTTATGATCCTGAATGCTGTTCTGTCAACATTTATGCTGGATAATTTATATATAAGCCAGTCCTCTCTGGATCCCCCGAGTGTGTTTTGTTGTTGTTATTGTAAGAAAGCATGTTGACAAAATCCAAACCCATTTTAAAAGAGAGACACATCTGAAAGAGAAAGTCAACTGAGGCATGACTGCCTTCCAGATGTTTTCATCTGCAGGGCTGGGAATCTGACTCTCTCCCCTCCTTTCAAACAGAGAATGCCATCCTGGCTTTCGGGAACGACACGGACCTGAAATCTGCGACTAACCAAGCTCCGGGCTCCAACACAAACATTTACAACCAGATCTTAGTTACCAGCACCGAGACCACCACTACCACCATTGGTTCTGGGATGGAGACTGAGCAGAACATCCTTCGTCCACAGATGCCCACACAGGTACAGGCTTTTATCCCAGGCTGCCTGGGTGCCAGCATGCATTCTATGGCCTTTTGCAAATCTAACTCGCTGTGTTCCTGCTAGATTTCAAACCGAGCAAAACCGATCATTCATGTTGCCTATTCACTCACGTCAGAGCTTTCTTGTGAGCGAACACAGATTTCCATTGTGTTATGACACTGCATACATACTGTGTCACAAAAAATTACTTAAAATCCATTCTGACTGTCCACACTGTAACGCAATTGGAAAAAATGTATACTGTTTTAATCGGATTTCAAATCACATATGGATATGGTTTGTAAAAAATGGATTTCTTTCTGTTCAGAGTGCAGACAGCTAAATGGATTGGAGTCAGATATGCTTTTCATGTCTGTCAGAACAATGCCATAGAAGTGTGTTATAGTCTCCCTGCTGAAAGAAACAGTGTAAACCAGCCTACATGATTACCCTTGTCTGTTTCCCTGCCTGGCCTAGCTTACCACAATAGTCTGGTTTTGGGATTTTAGAGGGGATTTGTCAGATGGTCTGAACCATACTGGAAGACCAGCGAAGACCAGCTGTAGACTGTTTTGTTGTTTTGTTATTTTCTAATGCAGTGGTTCTTAATTGGTTTCAATCAGGATCCAGATTTTACATTGGACTTTAAGTGGTGATTAGTTTCATGCTCCCAGAAACCAATCATTCGCTCAACAAAGCCTGTATTTATAATCATGCACACATTCTTTTCTTTTTTATATTTCATTTCACAGCTTTTGAGGATGGAACATCACATAACCTACACTACTGCGATCAGTATGATTATTTTCTAAAAGAAACATATGATTTTTTCCCCAAAAGTGCAAGAAATTTGTGTTACAACAGATTTTGGTTTCATATCAGTGATGTTCTTTTGAACTTTATATTCATCGAAGAATTCTGAAAAAAATATTTTCCATAAAAATGTGTGTAATATAAATCACATGACACTGAAGTCCGGTTTCATGGCGGCTGAAATTCCAGCATTGCTTTCACAGGAATAAAACTACATTTAAAATATTAAATTAGTTATCGGTTATTTTCAATTGTAAGGATTCAATTGTAAACGTTTTTTTTATCATATAAATGTTGTGAGACTTAACAAAAGACATGGAAAGCATCTATATTTTAAAGTTGAGAAGTCTGTTCATGTGTTTTATTATTATACACACAACTGGCCCATTAGAGATGGATCCATTTAGTACTGCATCTGATACCAGTAAAAGACAGAACCACACATACAAAGACATGATGAGATGATAAAACAGATCTCACTTGCTCTTGTTTCTTCTGCAGATGAACGAGAGAGACAGACTGTGGGGTGACTCCACGCTTCCGTCCCCTGATCTCTATGACACCGGTCCTGCAGTGTCCCACCCGGCCATGGTAATGTGGCTCCTCCCCTTCCTGCTCCTGGCTCTCTAACTTTAAAATCAGCTGATCAATCAAAGCACCACAGAACTGGGACAGCGTGCGTGTATTCATGAGTTTCGACTTCCGCATCACAATAACTTGTTCGACGAGGACGCAAAAAACTACCAAACTCTCTAAATATATGAAACCCTGCTCCATTCCTTAATGCCACATAGTGATTCATTGTCATGTTCACAATGACTGATTTCAAGGGTTTAAATAATTGTGTGTCTCTTTCGCTCTTAATTTGAACTGAAGTTGGTGCTGTATAAGATAAAACCCCTTCTCTTCAAAGCGAGCGACTACCTTTCAGTCGACAGGTGGCTGAGTCATGCCAAAAAAAAAAAAAACAAAAAAAAATCCTAACAATTTCCTACCTGTTCATCATCCATAATTTAATATCTATTTTTCCCCAGCTCTCTCAAATGTACGGTATTGGTACGTGTGCTGTATATTCACCTGGATAGAAGTGTGTTTTGTGATGTTTGCTTGAAGAAGCACAAGAACAAGCAGTAAGAGAAAGGAAACTGATGTAATGCGCTAAAAGTGTCTGCGATGAGAGCTCTTTCAGTGGGTTACAGAGACGGTCTTTATTTTTGTAATGTGCCTGTATTGTTTAGACGTAGGCTGTTTATCCCAGCAGTCTTGGAACGCACAGTTTGCTAAAAATGACACCGATATGAAGAGCAGAAGAGCTTATATATCTTCAGTTCTTGTATACTTCACCTGTGAATATGGGTTATCTGAAATACTGCATCAAACTGCTTATTGCAAAAGGAAAAAGAAGCACAAAACACCCTGTAAAAAAACAACAACCTTCCTCTTCATGTGAATTGAAGCAGCTTAATCCCATCTCCTTACTCACTGTTCGTCTCCGCCAATCAAAACGAGCACAACGAGGGTCTGTTGATTCTCTCCAGTGACTGACAGCAGTTTTCTGCGTCCCCATCCTATGAGCACTTGGCATCTGCAGTTGTGTTGCTTTTTTATTCTCAAGTGTCCTGTGATGACAAATAAGGTGAGTGAAAAGTAAATGCATTGACTTCTAACAAGCTTCAGAGACTATTGACCTATCAATGACCTGCATCACAAAACAGGGCAAAGCATTTCTGTTCAGATGGGTGGAAACTGTGGATTTTACTTGTTATTTCCTGAAAAATAAACCTGCCAGATACAGATGTACAGAATAATGCTTGTGTGTCCAAATATGTACATGAAGTAAGGGCATGTTTGTTACGCATTGATTTTATTGGGAAAAAACCTGAGCAATCATTTTTTAATATGGTAAAATATGATAACTGAAAATAGTTATGGAAAGTAGCTATGAGAAGATTCTTTAATATTTATATGTATTTTTGTTTGCCCTACAGAAGAAAGTCATACATGTTTGATTTGGAATAAATACTGATCTTATTCTTAAAAATAGCTGAAATCATTACCAAATTAGCTAAAGGTTGCATTAAGTATTAGAAGGGCTTTATGAATGACTGATGTTGTAATTCTTCCAGTTCTGTGGATGTAGATCGTGTGCCGGCCTGCCGATCAGCTCAAGCTGAGGGGGTAATGAGTAACTGAGGGAGTCAAGTTGTCACCTATGTGCATTGTCTTGGTCAGCACTTACATCTACACTGCCCTTCAGACTAACAACACCCAACAAAATAAAATGCCCACATGTAACGGTGTTGTGGTACTGCCGCAAGATGTACTCAAGGAAATATGAAGGATATCTGAACTCAGGAGGAGGACAGCATAGGCACGTGGATGCCAAGTCACGCTTAAGCTGATTTTTTTTTCCCCCTTACATTATATTTCGGAATTTATTTTTTTCTGTTGAGCACAAAATAGGATTTATTGAAGAATGTTGGTAACTTAACAGTTGCTGGCAGCCACTTTCTCTTCAGAGTTCGGAAAAAAATATATAATCAATCAAAAAAAAAATGAGGACCTGCAGCTGCTTGGTTACCCAATTTCTTCAAAACAACTTCCATGCTCAACATAAGAAATAATCTCTTGCTGGGGGTTGAAAAATCTCTTTAACTGGATCGTTCACCCAAAACTGTAAATTGTCAATTATTACTCACCCTCATGTCCATTTTCAGAACACAAATTAAAATATTTTACATGAAATCTGAGAGCTTCCTGACCCTGCATAGACAGCAACACAACTGAAATGTTTTATGGTCCAGAAAGGTAGTAAGGACACCATTAAAATGGTCAATGTGACATAAGTAATTCAACTGTATGAAGCTATGAGAATACCCGAATGCTGGCTCCTGCATCTGCAGCACCGGATACATGCGTTGTAGTACTCTTGTGAATGGAGGCAAAGACTAACGGGGAAGAGAAGAAATTATTAAATGAAGATTTATTTTTTTATTTTTTTGCAGCACAAAAACTATTCTTGTAAAATAACAGTTGAACCACTGATGTTGCATGGAATCTAAAAAATAAAAAAAGTAACAAATTTTTGCCCTACAGCCCCCCTGGGCCTTGTAAGCGTTTGTTCCCTTGCTGTCTATGGGAGGGTCAGGGAGCTCTGGGATTTTATAAAAATGTGTGTTTCAAAAGTCTTAATGGGTTTGGAACAACACGAAAGTGAGTAATTAATGACAGAATTTTCATTTTTGGGTGAGCTATCCTTTTGAGCTTCAGAAAAGGTTGACTTTTAGTTTTACTGTTTCTGGATTCCTGCCAATGTGCTTGATAAAATGCAAATACACAGCTAATGCTGAGAATTTTCATTCAATTACAAAGCCATAAAGTATCTGTAATATATCAGAGCAGGGAGACTTTGAAAGCTCCCTCATAATCCCATTTGGAAAATCTCTGAAGAGGCACTGGATAAACGCTCACGCCGAGCTGAGGAAGTTGTCATGATATTGTTTATCCACATCTGCCTGCTGATAATAAGGAGATAACAAATGCATTTCATCTGTCCTGTTGTGAGAGATGAGCTTAAATGCTTACAACAGCACACTACGCAATGAAGATAAAACAATGTACATCAGATGCCGTACTGTACCGTGCCGTTTCCCCTTGAGCTACATAAATTACTCAATAGTAAAAAAAAAACGCCATAGGCAGCTCTTTATCTCATTAAATAAACGATGGGTGATAATCAGCTAACCAAGAACACTGCATTTCCCTCAAAATTAGAACAACAGATTAACAAGCAGTCATCTTCATTTTACCATTTAATTATAGACAAAATGTTCTATGTCATTCTTTATGTACACATATAATTACAAGGTCAGTTTA